>NC_091163.1:41396269-41611269 GCF_040958095.1 Procambarus clarkii
AAAAAAAATGGCGTCTGTTTACAAGAGCCCTGATGAAGATGTGGTGAACCCCGTGTATCCGCGGGCCGTTTAAATCTTGCGCGGTACTCCAAAACATCGTATGATGCCGAGCGCAATATACTGCAAGTCACTCAACGCATCATATGATGTCTTGCGCAACTAAAGGGTTAAGAAACACATAAATAAATTGGAACAGGTGTAAAGACATGCCACTAAGTGGCTCCCAGAACTGAAAGGCAAGAGCTACAAAGAGAGGGTAGAGGCATTAAATATGCCAAAACTAGAAGACAGAAGAAAAATGGGTAATATGATCACTACAAATAAAATAGTAACAGGAATTGATAAAATTGATAGCGAAGATTTCTTGAGACCTGGAACTTCAAGAACAAGTGGTCATAGATTTAAACTAGCTAAACACAGATACCGAAGAAATATAAGAAAATTCACTTTCGCAAACATAGTGGTAGACAGTTGGAACGAGATAGGTGAGAAGGTGATGGAGGCCAAGACCGTCGGTAGTTTCAAAGTTGTCGGTAGTTTTGTCATATGACAAAGAGTGCTGGGAAGACGGCACACCATGAGCGTAGCTCTCATCTAGTAACTACATTTAGGTAATTACACACACTTCATACGTATTTTATACGTTTAAAACACGACTTTATATAAATAGTTACAGTGTCACCTTTCTGCTATCAAATAAAATACGTCAAAAAAGTTTTGTGTTTACTGGGACCTTTGACACACAAATTCAAGTTGTTAGCATGAAAAACTAAATAAATAAAGTGAGAACCATGAAAATAAATCAACAAAGTTATACCCATGCAGCACCTCAACTAATTTACCTAAAAATATGTAACTTCTCCAGGCCACTACAGCTAAACCACAAGAGCTAAAGACTTTTTATTTGGATTTTTGTGCTTCCTGAAAGATAATTAATAATGACAGGAAAAAATCCTTTTTTCATAACAATTTTTCTGAGCAGAGCCCCTTTGGCTCCCCAGAGTATACCGGGCTGATGTGTATATATATATATTTTAGATAGTGGCAACAGTCAATCGAAGGAGTTCTAAGCCTACCGAGGACCAGAGCCAGAACCTGGCCCCCCCCCCCTCAAGAGAGGCATGAGCAACAATGGCCTAAAGACACCCACGTGTAATTGGAAGCAGTCTTTGTCTGCCATCTACCAGGTCAGGCACCCAGAAAGGTAGGAATTCCAAAACAAATTACTGCTGGTCAAAAATTGCAAACCGAAAGCCGAACTAGCTAGAACTCCCCAATTAAAAACAAGGAAACAAACATCATGTCACCACAAACACCGCACATCTGTCTCTGCACCCCCCCTTCCCTGGGAGGGGGGCGAGGGGATCCCAGACCTCCACGCCGGCAACTCTCCTCAGTTTTCAGGCTGAGTATCAAAAACACAAAATTCCGTCGACCGGAGGGAGGGAAGGGGGCTGTCTTCTGTCCTTTCGAACAGAACACAAAGAGTAACAGTCAACCAAATAGAATCGAGTCCAAGTGCAGTTAAAAGCTCTGTACCTCAAGGTACAGTCCTTGCACCGCTGCTTTTCCATATTCTCATGTCAGATATAGACAAAAATACAAGTCACAGCATCGTGTCATCCTTTGCAGATGATACAAAAATCAGCATGAAAATTACCTCTGCTGAAGACATTGAAAAACTACAAGCAGATATTAACAAAGTTTTTGATTGGGCAACAGAAAATAACATGATGTTTAACAGTGATAAATTCCAGGTACTCAGGTATGGCAAAAATGAGGATCTGAAACATAATACAGGGTAAAAAAACAATCAAATCTGCCCATAGTAGGAAAACAGCATGTCAAGGATTTGGGAATAATGATGTCTGACAACCTAACGTTTAGGGGAGCATAACCAAGCAAATATTGCTTCAGCCAGAAAAATGATAGGATGGATTACGAGAACTTTCTAATCCACTTTCAAATCCAATCTCTCCTGCTCCTTCAGAGCAGGAGAGATTGGCCCCCCAAGTCAATTCCTCCTCAGCCCCTGAATCCTCCACGTCAAGACCCGGGGCCGAGCCGTCCTCCAAACCCTCTGCCTCTGGAGAAAAAGCAGAGTCCACCGGAAAAGCAGGGATGAAGGGGGCCAGCTGGTGTGGCCCAAAAGCTCCGGCAGGAGGAACAGGCACGAATGCCTCTGCCAACGATCCGGAAGGGGCAATCCCCGAAGCCGCCCGAGTCTCACTACCAGTATAATCCAGCGGGGCAGCTGCAGGGCATCCAGAAAGGCAACCAACCTCGCATGTTGCTGTAACCTAAACCTTGCATGCAACGCTAAAGCTGCCTGCACCCAATTTTCAGTCTCAGTAACTGGGTGAATGGAGTACAAACAAAGAACACCACTCACAGGACTCTGGGTCAAAGGTGTCACTGACCCAACAGGTAGCAAGGCAGAGGCAGACAGTGAGTGTCACCCTGAGACAAGTGGGCAGAGCAATCTTCAAACTCGCACAAGGCGAGGTGGGACTCTGTGGTCTCTTCCATAGGTCCACTGTGCCCCAATGGGGGTTTCCAGGGCCCTTAGGCTGACTGATAAGGTAAGCCCAGGTGAGGTACTGCTAACCGATTATCCCAAAGCTACCAAACAAACAAACTAAAAGCTGAACAACTGCGACATATGCAAGCACGGGGACCTAGTGAAGGGCTACCAAAATCCTACAAGTGGTCCTACTGACACACCAGGCAGACCCCCACCAGGCAAATCAAAACAAAAACCAAACAAAAGCCTGCTAAAGCACAACGTCTCCAGGTGAACAGCTCATTCTACACTAGAAACGAAGGAGAAGGCTGGAAAGAAACAAAACGTTAACCAGGCCCATAAGAACGAAAACCCACCGCTGGGACTTCGGTCAGTTCAACAGGAATCCAAACCTGTCAAACTGGCAAAGAACCAGATCCCTGGCTAGCAAACTGACTGGGAGGGGGGGGGGGTCCACACCAACCAGTCATCGAAGTAGGCCAAAATACGAACCTCCAGCAAACGAAGATGAGTCACCATGACCTGAGACAACCTGGTGAAAATGTGGGGTACCAGATTCAACCCGAAGGTCAAAACCCAAAAGGGGCAAGCCTGATGCTCCAGAATGAAACGTAACCATGTCCTGAACCCTGGATGAATAAGGACATGCTAGTATGCATCCTTCAGATCCAGGGATATCATCCAGGAGCCTGTTTCCAATAAAAGGCAAACCTGGGATGAAGTGGTCATTTGGGACATGGGGGCAAGAGAAGAACTGGTTCAACCTAAACGATTGAGGATGAACTGGAGCTCCACCGAGTCCTGTCTTGGAACCGGCAAGAGAAGGAACATCCACCAAAGAGATTGATTGTTTCCACTATGCTGGAGGCAACCCACTCTGAGATGACCTGATGCAAGCGAGGGAAAGAGGTATGCTCAAAGAGCCCCAATTCCCGGGAAGAGAGAGGAACTGACTAGCTAAACCAAAGGGGGCACCAAACTACTAGAAAATCCAAAAATTGTGGGATCAAGAGTTGGCAAACTGGGCTAGTTGTTCCCTCCCCCACCACCCTGTCAAAGGGGTAAACCACGAAAGAGCTGGAATGAACCATGTGAAGCTGGAACCTTACATGAAGCGCAAGAATGATGCTGACCAGCCGAGAATGAACTGGCCTATGTGAAGGGCATGGAACCCAGATTCTGACTTCACCGTTTGCCTGCCCCAATCAATAGAAGAGGTCCCAGCAGTACACGACCACTGCCAGGGATGAGAACAAAAACCTCTAGAGAAAAGTAAACCTGAAATTGGCCAGCAAGACGTGTCTGTGGAAGACAAAAATTGGCCAACATTGTCCTCCAAGATGAGGACAGGCAAAAAGGGACAGGTGGACAAGAGGACACGGGCTCAAGCCGAGTCCACTCTGGGCTAACAGTCTGTCAACAGGTGAGGCAGGCACTGTAGAATGTAGCCACTGCCTCCCAGAGTATGGGTGCATACAGCTTGGGCAAAGCAACTGACAATGCACACACCAGCCAATGAGGCACTGGTGGCTGCGTGGACAGCACACTGGATACGTAATCCTGTGGTCTGGGGTTCAATTCCTGGCGCCAGCGGAAACAGATGGGCAGAGTTTCTTTTACCCTGATGCCCCTGTTACCTAGCAGTAAATAGGTACCTGGGAGTTAGACAGCTGTTATGGGCTGCTTCCTAGGGGGGAAGGGATGAAAAAAAAATTAGTTAGTAGTTAGTAACAGTTGATTGATTGACAGTTGAGAAGTGGGCCGAAAGAGCAGAGCTCAATCCCCCCAAGCACAACTAGGTGAATACAACTAGGTGAATACAGCAGAGGCCATACACACACACACCAGGTCCAGAACTGAGTGCTGCAATGTCTTTACATAACTAATCAGAGGCTCTACGATGGCCAGAAATCTCATGACCAAAATCATATGCAAGTGTGCATGAAAGTCCTCTGCTATGAGGTCCACTAACAGCAAAGTCCCATGGGCATGGAGTTGCACCGAGCACACATCCCGATTAGAGTCGGAGCAAACAGACAGTCATTGAGTGACCCAAATGATGAGCCACTCAAAACTTCCAAAACATAAGTCGCCACCACACACCACTTGAGTATGTTGGAACACTAAAAGCCATGCCATGCCCCAAAGAAAAAGATAGGATTGTCTGCTAGCCTGGATGATTTTAGGACATTATAATACATCCACAATTAGGAGAAAAATATCCAAACTCAAAACAGGCAGGGTTCATTAAAGAGGAAAACTCTGGGTCACGCAGGAGGTACTTAAAGAGGAAAACTCTGGGTCACGCAGGAGGTACTTAAAGAGATCCTCACGGGCTATCAATTAAGGGAATCAAGAGGAAAGAAACCTCTGGAAAGATGGTTCTAATGGGCCTAACAGCCTGCAGTAATCCCCCTATGTGGAGCAGCATTTAAATCAAACTTATACAAGGAGTGGGTATAAAAAACACTTTCCACTGAAGCAAAACGCCCTCATTAAAATGAACGAAGACAAGGCATCAAACCAAGAGCACAACCTAGATTGCTGGAGGTGACAAAATGAACCCACAAAGTGGTAGCCGCATAATGTGCATTAACTTCATCCGGACGCCAGATAGGAAAGTCACATGTGGAACACAAACCCCACAGGACTCGGCATCATTGGTTTTATCACCCCAACATGCAGCATGACTGAGGCAGAATGCATGATCATCACCCCGTGGCATGAATGATGAACAACCCTCAAATCTGCATGAAGCGAGAATGGTCATGGAGGGGATATCCATTGGCCTCACCGAACCCATAGAAAATTCCCAGGGCATGTAGGGTAAACCAAGGAGGACACCTTGGCACTGGGGATGCCATGCTGGACATAAAGGTAAGCTGACACAGCCTGGGCTACAATGCTGTAATGGCAGATTTCAGTGCGTCGTAAGTGCAAGCATGTAAGGCACCAGTGTGGCCCACCAGCCAACACTCGCTCCCAATCGGGCTCAAGACGGGGGGGGAGGGGGGGGGGGTTATGAGGGCGCCAAAAAAACAAAAGACTCACTTAAGGTTTACCCCCAAGCAGGGAGGACCTCAAAGAGCATGAAATCCCAAGCACAGAAGAGAAGAGAACTTTGTCATTGCAGAGGTAGAGCTAGAAAGCACTCAGGGAAGGTAACCCTAAGCACATACAGCTCTAAGCATTCAAAAGGCCAGGGCCACACTACACCACTGAAAAAAGCACTGGGGCCAGTCACAGCTACTGACGACCATGGGGGCCTACTGCAAATGTAAGGAAGGCGTCGCATCAGCAGAAATATTGAGGGTTTGTACCAGTGAACAGCATGAGCTCCTCCACCCCTCCATCCCCAAAAGAGGGAGAGGGCGAACGTGTGCATGCTTGTTTGGAGATATTTTTTATGGTTTGTTTTCATTGCTGGGCGAGTTTTATCTGACAGTATGTGAGGATTTGGACTAAGTCAAATCAATACAGATCACCCAGCAGTGGTTTGTATAGATTCACTGATTTTCTGGGTGCCTTCCCAGGTGAAGTGGAGGAGTGTCACCTGATTCATGTGCTTATATGAGGGGGGCTCTGGTCCCATTTTAGGCTGAACTGAACTTCACAGCTGATGCAATCTTGTAGTTAGCAGCCATCTGGGTGAGAGTTTCAGGGAGCCACACGAGCTCCCAGCGTTCCCTGAAAAAGGCATTTTGAGTGACTTACACATGTACTAGTGTAATGGAGATCAGTTTACCTGAATGAGAAGAGAGGAGCCTCCGTATATGGTTCTGAATGATCCGTATGTGGTGCCAGCGTTGAGTCGCGATGATAATAGTTGATTATTGCTGCCTCAGCATGGAAATCTTTAAACCCCAAAATGTTGGAGACAACGCCACACAGTTTAACCAGACTAACAGGCATTTCCCCTTTAAGACATTCACTGTATTCCTGTAATATCAAGAAGAATTATTTGCTACTAATTGTCATCCATGAAATTCTCATCTATTTACAGTTCTGGACATATTTCTAAGATGACTGACACAATTAAAACCAGAGAAAAGCATTATTATTAGTCACTGGTATACATGAAGATTTAGTAACCTGCATTTCCAACGTCTTCTAATGCAAATTCAAATTTAAGAAGACAGTATACAATAATTTCAATATTATTCCATCTGGTAAACTTGGCTCATGTTTCCTCCTCTTAGTTCCTAGCAGCCTGTCCAACAGTCTGCCCAGAAACCTGTCCAGTAGCCTGTCCAGCAGCCTGCATAGCAGCCTGCCCAGCAGCCTGCATAGCAGCCTGCCCAGCAGCCTGCCCAGAAACCTGTCCAGCAGCCTGCCCAGCAGCCTGTCCAGCAGCCTGTTCAGCAGCCTGCCCAGCAGCCTGTCCAGCAGCCTGCCCAGCAGCTTGTCCAGAAGCCTGCCCAGCAGCCTGCCCAGCAGCCTGTCCAGCAGCCTGTCCAGCAGCCTGCCCAGAAGCCTGTCCAGTAGCCTGCCCAGAAGCCTGTCCAGCAGCCTGTCCAGCAGCCAGTCCAGCAGCCTGTCCAGCAGCCTGTCCTGCAGCCTGCCCAGCAGCCTGTCCAGCAGCCTGCCCAGCAGCTTATCCAGCAGCCTGTCCAGCAGCCTGTTCAGCAGTCTGCCCAGCAGCCTGTCCAGCAGCCTGTCCAGCAGCCTGCCCAGCAGCTTGCCCACCAGCCTGTCCAGCAGCCTGTCCAGCAGCCTGTCCAGAAGGCTGCCTAAAAGCCTGTCTAGCAGCCTGTCCAGCAGCCTGTCCAGCAGCCTGTCCAGCAGCCTGCCCAGAAGCCTGACTAGCAGCCTGCCCAGCAGCCTGTCCAGCAGCCTGTCCAGCTGCCTGTCCAGCAGCCTGTCCAAAATTTTGCCCAGCAGCCTGTACAGCAGCCTGCCCAGCAGCCTGTCCAGCAGCCTGTACAGCAGCCTGTCCAACAGCTTGCCCAGCAGCCTGTCCAGCAGCCTGGCCAGCAGCCTGGCCAGCAGCCTGCCCAGCAGCCTGTCCTGAAGCCTGTCCTGCAGCCTGCCCAGCAGCCTGTCCAGCAGCCTGCCCAGCAGCCTGTCCAAAAGCCTGTCCAGCAGCCTGTCCTGCAGCCTGTCCAGAAGCCTGTCCAGCAGCCTGCCCAGAAGACAGGCGAGTCGAGGAGGAGGGAGGGGGAAGACATATCGTGCACGCTCTGTTAAAATCGTGACATTAACCGGGATTTCTTAGGACTACTGCCGTGGATTACTGATTACAGACATAACAAAGTGCATAGTGATTCACTGGAAAATTGAAAACAGTCATTAACAATGGAACTTTGTGTTAAATAGAGAATAAACGGGAGACCACGTGTGAGGCATTGCACGAGGCTTTGTGTACATGCGTGTATGAGGGAAAAAAAATAGTGAACAGTGATGCATGGAACAGTGAAGTGGAACGGGTATCACAACAACATATAAGTTGGAAGTGAAGGAAAATCGTGCATAGAATATTATAAATATAGAATACTAGAAATATAGAATAGTGGCAAGAGGCGGCATCAGTGGTTATAAATTGAGTAACTGGAAACTGGTGACATCAACCTGGGACAACAAGAGGTCAACTGTACCGCACCACTGGGGACCAGCTTCGCTACCCTACGCTAAGTACCTGCCATAAAGTTTGAACAAAATAACATACATAATATTACAAATATACGGTATACATATAGTATTATATATATTAAATATACAAATATATACATATAATTTATGACAACCATGGGGAGTAGACCTTCAAAACCAGTCCAGATTCCCGGTGAAGGAGATTTCAGCAAATTCAACTTCAATAATAAACAGATAAACTGGGAGCAAATAAACCCGGACTTCACAGAAATAAACTGGGAAGAACAGCTAGAAAATGCAAACCTGAACCAGTGCCTGGAAAAAATTAGCTCAGTAGCACTAGAAATATGTTCAAACCGCATACCTCTAAGAAAAAAGAGGAAGAGATGCAGATTGGAACGGGAACGTCGTTCCCTATATAGGCGAAGAAAACGAATCGCGGAACAACTTGAGAGTCGCACCCTATCTCAAGAACGGCGAAGAAGGTTAGGTAGAGAAATAGAAGCAATTGAACGCAAGCTACAAGAATCATACAAAACCCAGGAGAGGCAAAGAGAGCAAAAGGCCATCAGTGAAATAGAGAGAAATCCGAAATATTTTTTCTCCTATGAAAAATCAAGATCAAAAACGACATCTAGTATCGGGCCCCTGCGAAAGGGAGATGGAACTTTCACCGATGACAACAAAGAAATGAGCGAGCTACTGAGGAATCAGTACGACTGTTTTCAGCGAGCCATTAAACGCACTAAAGATTTATAAACCAAATGAATTTTTCATGAATATGATACCAACATCAAATCATATATCAGACGTCACCCTATCCCCACTGGATTTTGAAGAAGCCATAAACAGTATGCCTATACACTCTGCACCAGGCCCGGATTCTTGGAACTCCATATTCATCAAGAACTGTAAAAAACCACTATCGCAGGCCCTCCACATTCTGTGGAGACAAAGCCTAGATACTGGCGTTATTCCTGATACACTAAAAACAGCAGAGATAGCACCACTTCATAAAGGAGGAAATAAGGCAGAGGCAAAAAATTACAGACCGATAGCACTAACATCGCACATCATAAAAATTTTTGAGTGCTAAGAAGTAAGATCACAAAATACATGGAATCACAGCATCTCCATAACCCTGGAGAACATGGTTTCAGAACAGGGTGCTCTTGCCTGTTGCAGTTGCTGGACCACTATGATATGGCATTAGATGTTATGGAAGACAAACAAAATGCTGATGTAATTTACACAGATTTCGCAAAAGCTTTTGATAAATGTGACCATGGTGTTATTGCACATAAAATGCGTTCAAAAGGAATTACCAGAAAAATAGGCAAATGGATCTACAATTTCCTGACCAACTGAACCCAATGTGTAATAGTCAACAAAATAAAATCCAGCCCATCAACCATTAAGAGCTCAGTCCCCAGGGTACTGTGCTTGCTTCAGTACTTTTTCTCATCCTCATATCGGACATAGACAAGAACACAACCTTTAGCACTGTATCATCCTTTGCAGATGACACTAGGATCTTCATGCGAGTAGGCAACATAGAGGACACGGCAAACCTCCAGTCAGATGTAGATCAGGTCTTTCTATGGGCTACAGAAAATAATATGGTGTTTAACGAAGATAAGTTCCAGCTCATGCGCTATGGAAAAAATGAAAATATAAAAACGGAAACCACGTACAAAACTCAGGCAAATCATAACATGGAACGAAAAGGCAATGTAAAGGATCTGGGTGTGCTCATGTCGGAAGACCTTACCTTTAAAGAACACAATAAAGTAGCCGTCACAACTGCAAGAAAAATGACAGGTTGGATAACAAGAACTTTTCACACTAGAGATACTATACCGATGATGATACTTTTCAAAACGCTTGTGCTTTCTAGAGTGGAGTACTGCTGCACAATGACAGCCCCTTTCAAAGCTGGAGAAATTGCTGACCTGGAGAGCGTGCAGAGATCCTTTACTGCTAGAATCCACTCAGTAAAACATCTAAACTATTGGGACCGACTAAAGAGCCTAAATCTGTACTCCCTTGAGCGCAGGCGGAAGAGATACATAATAACTTACACGTGGAAAATATTGGAGGGGCTGGTCCCAAACCTGCACACAGAAATAACATCACATGAGACCAGAAGACATGGCAGGATGTGCAGAATACCCTCGTTGAAAAGCAGAGGTGCAACAGGTACTCTGAGAGAGAACTATATCAACATCAGAGGCACGAGATTGTTCAACACGCTTCCGCTACACATAAGGGGCATAACTGGCAATCCCCTCACAGTGTTCAAGAGAGAACTGGATAAGCACCTCCAAAGGATACCTGATCAACCAGGCTGTGACTCATACGTCCAGCTGCGAGCAGCCGCGTCCAACAGCCTGGTTGATCAGTCCAGCAACCAGGAGGCCTGGTCGATGACCGGGCCGCGGGGATGCTAAGCCCCAGAAGCACCTCAAGGTAGGTAAGGTAGAAGCCTGCCCAACAGCCTGTCAGGCAGCCTGTCAGGCAGCCTGTCCAGCAGCTTGCCCAGCAGTCTGCCCAGAAGCCTGCCCAGAAGCCTGTCCAGCAGCCTGCCCAACAGCCTGTCCTGCAGTCTGTCAAGCAGCTTGCCCAGCAGCATGCCCAGCAGCCTGTCCAGCAGCCTGCCAAACAGCATGTCCAGCAGCCTGTCCAGCAGCCTGTCAGCAGCCTGTCCAACAGCTTGCCCAGCAGCCTGTCCAGCAGCCTGTCCAGCAGCCTGCCCAGCAGCCTGCCCAGAAGCCTGTCCAGCAGCCTGCCCAGCAGCATGCCCAGCAGCGTGCCCAGCAGCCTACCCAGCAGCCTGCCCAGAAGCCTGCCCAGCAGCCTGTCCAGCAGCCTGCCCAGCCTGCCCAGCAGCCTGTCTAGAAGCCTGTCCTGCAGCCTGTCCAGCAGCCTGTCCTGCAGCCTGTCCAGCATCCTGTCCAGAAGCCTGTCCAGCAGCCTGTCCAGAAGCCTGCCCAACAGCCTGCCCGGCAGCCTGTACAGCAGCTTGCCCAGCAGCCTGCCCAGAAGCCTGCCCAGAAGCCTGTCCAGCAGCCTACCCAACAGCCTGTCCTGCAGTCTGTCAAGCAGCTTGCCCAGCAGCATGCCCAGCAGCTTGCCCAGCAGCTTGCCCAGCAGCCTGTCCAGCAGCCTGCCAAACAGCATGTCCAGAATCCTGCCCAGCAGCCTGTCCAGCAGCCTGTCAGCAGCCTGTCCAACAGCTTGCCCAGCAGCCTGTCCAGCAGCCTGTCCAGCATCCTGTACAGAAGCCTGTCCAGCAGCCTGCCCAGCAGCCTGCCCAGCAGCCTACCCAGCAGCCTACCCAGCAGCCTGCCCAGCAGCCTGCCCAGCAGCCTGCCCAGCAGCCTGTTCAGAAGCCTGTCCTGCAGCCTGTCCAGCAGCCTGTCCAGCAGCCTGTCCAGAAGCCTGTCCAGCAGCCTGTCCAGAAGCCTGTCCAGCAGCCTGTCCAGAAGCCTGCCCAACAGCCTGCCTGGCAGCCTATTCCGCACCTTGCCCAGCAGCCTGCCCAGAAGCTTGGCCAACAGCCTTCCCAACAGCCTGTCCATCAGTCTGTCCAGCAGCTTGCCCAGCAGCCTGCCCAGCAGCTTTCCCAGCAGCCTGCCCAGAAGCCTGCCCAGCAGCCTGCCCAGCAGCCTGCCCAGCAGCCTGTCCAGCAGCCTGTACAGAAGCCTGTCCAGAAGCCTGTCCAGCAGCCTGCCCAGAAGCCTGTCCAGCAGCCGCAAACACTCAAACGACAAGGCTGACGGGTACTTATCAACTGGGTGCCAAGTCATGTGGGAATAATAGGAAATGACATTGCAGACGAAGCTGCAAAACTTGCAACTAAGAGAAGAAATGTAGACATTTACATACAACAGAGTCTATCACAGATTAAGAAAGTAATTAGAAACAGAGCAATGGAAAAGATGAACAGTGACCACAACACAGCAGTTGCAACATCAGGATCTGTGGGTTGGTACAAGAATTCAACCAACTACGAACCACTTAGTTTGATGAAAGTGAGCAGTAGAGCAACAGCAGTGCATTTACATCGCATCAGGCTTGGATACCCATGTGCATGGGAAATAGGTTTACAGGTTCTGGAAGATGAGAGGAAATGTCAACACTGTGGAGAAATGCCCGACAGACCACTGGAACATTATCTAACACAGTGCACAGTTACAAACCCATTAAGATTTCAACTTAGATTCAACAGAGCAGAAGAAGTTGTTAAACACATATGGCAAAATCTTACTAAAGCGACCATACGAGTAATAAATACTCATACTCCGCCCAAGTTAAACAGAAACAAGCAACACTTAGTGGGCCAGCCAGAGGCTTATGGCCCGTGCAGAAATATCCCTGCAAAAAAAAAAAAAAAAAAAGCTGCCTGTCCAGCAGCCTGCCCAGCAGCCTACCCAGCAGCCTGTCCAGCAGCCTGCCCAGCAGCCTGTCCAGCAGCCTGCCCAGCAGCCTGTCCAGCAGCCTGCCCAGCAGCCTGCCCAGCAGCCTGTCCAGAAGCCTGCCCAGCAGCCTGTCCAGCAGCCTGCCCAGCAGCCTGCCCAGCAGCCTGCCCAGCAGCCTGTCCAGCAGCCTTCCCAGAAGCCTGTCCAGCAGCCTGTCCAGCAGCCTGTCCAGCAGCCTGCCCAGCAGCCTGTCCAGCAGCCTGCCCAGCAGCCTGTCCAGCAGCCTGTCCAGCAGCCTGCCCAGCAGCCTGTCCAGCAGCCTGCCCAGCAGCCTGTCCAGCAGCCTGCCCAGCAGCCTGTCCAGCAGCCTGCCCAGCAGCCTGTCCAGCAGCCTGCCCAGCAGCCTGTCCAGCAGCCTTCCCAGAAGCCTGTCCAGCAGACTGCCCAGAAGCCTGTCCAGCAGCCTGTCCTGCAGCCTGTCCAGCAGCCTGTCCAGCAGCCTGCCCAGCAGCCTGCCCAGAAGCCTGCCCAGCAGCCTGCCCAGCAGCCTGCCCAGAAGCCTGCCCAGAAGCCTGTCCAGAAGCCTGTCCAGAAGCCTGTCCAGAAGCCTGCCCAGCAGTCTGTCCAGCAGCTTGCTCAGCAGCCTGCCCAGAAGCCTGCCCAGAAGCCTGTCCAACAGACTTCTGGGCAGGCTCCCAGAATCCTGTTCAACAGCCTGCCCAACAGCCTGTCCAGGAGCTTGCCCAGCAGCCTGTCCAGGAGCCTGCCCAACAGCAGCCTGTCCAGGAGCCTGCCCAGCAGCCTGTCCAGGAGCCTGCCCAACAGCAGCCTGTCCAGCAGCCTGCCCAGCAGAAGCCTGTCCAGCAGACTTCTGGGCAGGCTTCCCAGAATCCTGTTCAACAGCCTGCCCAACAGCCTGTCCAGGAGCCTGCCCAGCAGCCTGTCCATGAGCATGCCCAACAGCAGCCTGTCCAGGAGCCTGTCCAGCAGCCTGTCCAGGAGCCTGCCCAACAGCAGCCTGTCCAGCAGCCTGCCCAGCAGAAGCCTGTCCAGCAGCCTGCCCAGCAGCAGCCTGTACAGCAGCCTGCCCAGCAGCAGCCTGTCCAGCAGCCTGCCCAGCAGCAGCCTGTCCAGCAGCAGCCTGTCCAGCAGCAGCCTGTCCAGCAGCAGCTTGTCCAGCAGCAGCCTGTCCAGCAGCCTGCCCAGAATCCTGTCCAGAAGCCTGCCCAGTAGCCTGCCCAGCAGCGTGCCAAGCAGCTCGTCCGGCAGCCTGTACAGCAGACTGTTCACCATCGTGTCCAATAACGTGCAATAATTTAAACTACAAACAAAGTTTCATCACAATTTATAACCTGTGGCATATTTTGGCAACTTGCTCCCCATCAAGCAGGAATAACCGAGCTGCTGCGTTGGTTGCTTCCATCACTGGATAATCATGAGCTTAAACCTCTGTGTGGAGAAACACGAAGCTGCAGCTCCCTGAAGAACCGATCTGCAGTGTCTAGGACAGGCTCGTGCATCCAGGCAGGAAGACACACTGCCACTCTACAGTCATTAAAGGCTACACAGAGCACTGGTTAGGATTAAATCTATCTCACAATGGGTGACTGGGCTCCTATCATACAAATATCTACTATTTATTGAGCCTTCATGATAGCACTACTGTGCATCACTCACTGACTACCGTGAGGTCTGCTTCATGGTCACCTAAACTGAGCTTCTGGCAGCACTATACCTTATACCTGCTTCCCTCACCCATGCCATCCTACACCTGCTTTCCTCACCCATGCCACCCTACACCTGCTTTCCTCACCCATGCCACCCTACACCTGCTTCCCTCACCCATGCCATCCTACACCTGCTTTCCTCACCCATGCCACCCTACACCTGCTTCCCTCACCCATGCCATCCTACACCTGCTTCCCTCACCCATGCCACCCTACACCTGCTTCCCTCACCCATGCCATCCTACACCTGCTTTCCTCACCATGCCACCCTACACCTGCTTCCCTCACCCATGCCACCCTACACCTGCTTCCCTCACCCATGCCACCCAATACCTGCTTCCCTCACCCATGCCACCCTACACCTGCTTCCCTCACCCATGCCACCCTACACCTGCTTCCCTCACCCATGCCACCCTACACTGGCTTCCCTGACCAATGCCAACCAACATTGGGTTCCATAACCCATGCCAAAATATACTGGCTTTCCTGACCCATGACACCCAATAGTGGCTTCCCTGACGCATGCAAACATACACTGACTTTCCTGACCCCATGCCTCCCTACACTGGCTTTCCTGACTCATTCTAATCTACACTGGCTTCCCTGACCCATGCCACCCTTGTAACACTGTAAAAGTGTTTGGTTTAGGTTAATACATACATAGAGTACATGAGTCACAGACAAGGATCTGAGAGGCGCCAGTTTGTCGGCCTGAGATCTCACACCTCAAAGCGTTAATGACCTCAAGTGACCTGAGGTCAGATCATGAGAATTTCACCTTGCTTCCGCTAAGCTTATAATTGTAGTCTGGTAGCCTTCAAACATGCCGACGTTTAAGGAGTGGCTTGGTAGTGCCGGAGGCTATCTACTTGTGGGCGGAGTTAGTACTAGGGTCCCCAATATATACTCGGAGAGCATTGAGCATTAAGAGGGAACAGCAGACGAGCCAGCAGAGCAGAGAAGACGTCCCTAGCAGGGAGGCTGTCGGCCGGCAGGGGCGAGACAGTCTCTGTCAAGCTACAGACCCCCCCCCCTCTCTACTCAACTTAAGACTCAGTCCTCGGTGAGTGAACATTAAGGTGACTTGGTCGTGTTTACATATGTTGTGTGATGATCAGGGGCAGTCAAGTTGTAGGGTTCTCGAATTCTTGGATGATGACTCACTTTGCATATTAAACTGGAACATTTTAATTGAATTGCTAAATTATGATACTTCATGTGAAATATAATTGTTGAATTTATTATTTAAATGGTCTTTCACTGTGTTCCCTAGAGAGTTGAGTTGAGGTGAGAAAGCCTCTGTGGTTACTGGTTTCATGGTTTAGAATGAGTACATGATAAAGATGGGACCATACTAATAATGATCTCTTTATAACATCTTTGGTGAATATTGTGATACAGACAAGTTCCATTCCTTGTCTTGTATGTAATGATCATGAATGGATGGTGGCAGCATTTCGTCTTCTACTATCTACTCTTCTACCTCTACTATCTACTCTTCTACTTCTACCTATCTACACCTCTCCCTCCACCCTTCTCTAAACTCTCACTTTCAACTAATGACCCTCCTTGCTCCTCCCACCTCTCTCCCTCTCACCCCAAACCCTCACTAATTACTTCACTATTCATTTCTTTCCTTTCGTTTTCTCTTATACGTTTGTGGCAATGATTCTGTATTCTAGAGTTCTCTCTAGAGTTTCGGGTAACTGATCAAGTCTCGGCGCCGTGTAGTCTTAGCACCTAGGTAGTCAGATACCTAGGTTACAAGGTGCTGAACGAGAGAGGTTATCCTTAGGAACTCTGGAGGTGCTCTAGAATAGTTAGCTAACTGAGGACGGGATAACGGACTAGAGAGAGCTGTTTCCCCCGGCCTCGTTAGATAACTGGGGGGTGGAATAATGGACAAGATAGAGCTATTTCCCCCACCCCCGTTACACCCTAACCTGGCTTACCTGACCTATGCCAACATACACTGGCTTCCCTGAACCATGCCACCCTACACTGGCTTCCCTGACCCACACCAACCTACACTGGCTTCCCTGAACCATGCCACCCTACACTGGCTTCTCTGACCCCATGACAAACTATACTGGCTTCCCTGATCAATGCCAACTTACACTGGCTTCCCTTACCTATGCCATCCTACACTGGCTTCCCTGATCCATGCCAAACTATACTGGCTTCCCTGAGCCATGCCATCCTACACTGGCTTCCCTGACCCATGCCAACCTACACTGGCTTCCCTGAGCCATGCCATCCTACACTGGCCATATTGACTGACTTTCGCCCTCCTGGGCTAAGGTATGCTGAACTGTGTAATTACTATATGAGTACTGGAACACTTGATGATACATTGGACTTGTATCCAAGATTAACCATGTAATGTATCAATTATACAATGTATGTATGTGATGTAGCTATATAACCTGAGCTTGTAAAAGCACCTTAATCACCTTCAGTGATTAGGTGCTTAATTGCACACTAGTTTCTCTATCAGCTATCTCACCCTGTCAGAGTAAAAGAGACAAATGTATGTGAATGCATGTGTGTGTGTATATATGTATGTATGTATATATATATATATATATATATATATATATATATATATATATATATATATATATATATATATATATATATATTTTATTAAATATGACCGAAAAAGTAAGATTAATAATTCTAACACGAATTTTCTCAATCTTTCGTACATTATGCTTCACTGTTGGAGGTAAATCAAAAATCACTTCTCCAAAATTCATTTTTATTTCTAGTCTGACGCGACACGGGCGCGTTTCGTAAAACTTATTACATTTTCAAAGACTTCACAAATACACAACTGATTAGAACTTGCGTTTCCCTGATTTTATATCTACATTTGAGTGAGGTGGGAAGGGTGATGTGGCATTACATTTGAGTAAGGTGGGAAGGATGATGTGGCATTAGAGGATATTAATAGGGTATTAAAAGTATCAACACAAGACAGAACACGAAACAATGGATATTGAATAGAAGTGTTTGTAGAAAGCCTATTGGTCCATATTTCTTGATGCTTCTATATTGGAGCGGAGTCTTGAGGTGGGTAGAATATAGTTGTGCAATAATTGGCTGTTGATTGCTGGTGTTGACTTCTTGATGTGTAGTGCCTCGCAAACGTCAAGCCGCCTGCTATCGCTGTATCTATCGATGATTTCTGTGTTGTTTACTAGGATTTCTCTGGCGATGGTTTGGTTATGGGAAGAGATTTCTCTTCCCATAACCAAACCATCGCCAGAGAAATCCTAGTAAACAACACAGAAATCATCGATAGATACAGCGATAGCAGGCGGCTTGACGTTTGCGAGGCACTACACATCAAGAAGTCAACACCAGCAATCAACAGCCAATTATTGCACAACTATATTCTACCCACCTCAAGACTCCGCTCCAATATAGAAGCATCAAGAAATATGGACCAATAGGCTTTCTACAAACACTTCTATTCAATATCCATTGTTTCGTGTTCTGTCTTGTGTTGATACTTTTAATACCCTATTAATATCCTCTAATGCCACATCATCCTTCCCACCTTACTCAAATGTAATGCCACATCACCCTTCCCACCTCACTCAAATGTAGATATAAAATCAGGGAAACGCAAGTTCTAATCAGTTGTGTATTTGTGAAGTCTTTGAAAATGTAATAAGTTTTACGAAACGCGCCCGTGTCGCGTCAGACTAGAAATAAAAATGAATTTTGGAGAAGTGATTTTTGATTTACCTCCAACAGTGAAGCATAATGTACGAAAGATTGAGAAAATTCGTGTTAGAATTATTAATCTTACTTTTTCGGTCATATTTAATAAAATATGTCTACAGGAAAGACTGCTACCAAAATATACTAATATATATATATGTACGTATATGTGTGTAATTACCTAAGTGTAGTTACAGGATGAGAGCTACGCTCGTGGTGTCCCGTCTTCCCAGCACTCTTTGTCATATAACGCTTTGAAACTACTGACGGTCTTGGCCTCCACCACCTTCTCACTTAACTTGTTCCAACCGTCTACCACTCTATTTGCGAAGGTGAATTTTCTTATATTTCTTCGGTATCTGTGTTTAGCTAGTTTAAATCTATGACCTCTTGTTCTTGAAGTGCCAGGTCTCAGGAAATCTTCCCTGTCGATTTTATCAATCCCTGTTACTATTTTGTATGTAGTGATCATATCACCTCTTTTCTTCTGTCTTCTAGTTTTGGCATGTTTAATGCTTCCAACCTCTCCTCGTAGCTCTTGCCCTTCAGTTCTGGGAGCCACTTCGTAGCATGTCTTTGCACCTTTTCCAGTTTGTTGATGTGCTGCTTAAGATATGGGCACCACACAACAACTGCATATTCTAGCTTTGGCCTAACAAAAGTCATGAACAATTTCTTTAGTATATCGCCATCCATGTATTTAAATGCAATTCTAAAGTTAGAAAGCATCGCATAGGCTCCTTGCACAATATTCTTTATGTGGTCCTCAGGTGATAGTTTTCTATCTAGAACCACCCCTAGATCTCTTTCTTTATCAGAATTCTTTAAAGATTTCTCACATAATATATAGGTTGTATGGGGTCTATGTTCTCCTATTCCACATTCCATTACATGACATTTATTAACATTAAATTCCATTTGCCAGGTGGTGCTCCATATACTTATTTTGTCTGTGTGTGTGTGTGTATATGTGTATAAAGTATATATGGAAGCTGATCAGAATTACATTTCACCTTTGTAAATGCACATTAATGACACTATGTAAAAAGATACATCAAACACTTTATGTAGGGCATATGTAAATCTGTGTATCTATGAATTTATGTATGTAGGTCAGTTTAGCATTTTAAAAGCACCGATTCACCTTCTGTGGTTGATTGTTCAATAAACCCCTGAACTATATGTTTAACACATCTCTAACCCTGTCCATGGAGGACAGAAGAAAATGTATATATGCTAGTTAGCATTGTAAATGTGTGGCTATGTCTGTGGTAGGGAAAAAAATAACTGGCTTCCCTGACCCCATGCGAACATACACTGGCTTCCCTGACCCATGCCAACCTACACTGGCTTCCCTGACCCATGCCACCCTACACTGGCTTACCTAACCCATGCCACCCTACACTGGAGGGTGTATGAGCTGGAGGAGGCAGAAGTCACACTGCAGCAAGCTCCTGGAAATATCGAATTACCTAAGTATTGGGCACAGGTTGAGGGCTACAGTGGTGTCCCAGGTTACATAAAGGATCAGGGAAGAGTAAAAGCAAATAAAATACAACAAACAAGTAAAAGTGAGTGAAAATAGCTGAGTGGAAAAGTTTGTTTTGGTTCTAGAACAAAAACAAAGATGGCCGCCGCCACCACCCCCACTGAGAATGTAGACACACCAACAGATGATGGTTTCAAAGGATTCTCACCAAAAGATATAAGGAAAGGAGTGTTCTTGGCAGGTTAGAGATAATTGAGGATATGCAAAAGAAGTATGAAGAAAAAGTGCTTAAATTGGAAGAGGGCAATGGAGCTCTTTGGAGTGAGCTTTGCACTCTAAAAGGGAGTATGCTTCAACAAGGTAAGATTATTACTGCATTAACAGACAAGGTAACAAATCAGGAGGAGCAAATCAAGGAACTAGTGAAAGAAAATGAGGCATGGAAAGTGAAGTGTGGTGACTTTGAAGAAATAAACAAGAAAATAGACTCATATGGTGAACAACTCCAAGCAAGCCTAAGGGCTAACATAGAGTTAGGTAAGGATCTCCAACTGGAAACTTCACTGACAACTCACATAGAGGAGGTGAATAAAGAACTAGAAAAGTATAAAGAAGAAATAAAAGCGACATATGCTGAAGTTGTAAAAGAGAAAGAGACTATCAAAGAAGTGTGTTCGGAAGTCAAAACCAGAAATGACCAACAAGAAGCAGAAATTAGGCAAGCAATTAGGAAAGAACTGGTTACCAACAGTAAACTGGTACAAAACACTGCAGATAGAACTAAGTCCATAATCATTTTTGGATGTTTAGAGAAGGAAATTTCATCTAGGGTGGACCGAGCAGCAGAAGAGATGAAAATCATAGAGAAAATAGTAGGTTTAGGAGAAGGCTCAAAGGAAAATGTCAGTGATTTTAGAAGAATAGGAAAATATGAGAAAGAAAAGAACCGCCCTTGAGGGTGACGTTTAATGGAGCGAAAAACATGATGGAAGTGCTAAGAAATGCCAGGAAACTGCAGAGTGATGAGGTTGGCAAATTTTGGTCAATAAGACAAGACCTCTCCAAGGAAGACAGAGAAAAGCTGAAAATGAACCTAATTGAGGCAAAACGTCTAAATGGGGATAGAAATGAAGAAGACAGAAATTCTTTTTTTTACAAAGTGACAGGGACTGGAAAGCTTGTGAAATGGTACATAAAAACAAAGCAACAAGATTAGTAGTGGAAGGGGGAGTAAAGAGCAAAGGAAAAGGGAACATGTTCCTGAAAATTGTATATACCAACATAGATGGAGTGAGGTCAAAAACTTTGGAGTTGCAAGATATAATCCAGCTTAGGGTCCCAGATATTGTTGCATTATCAGAGACGAAACTTGAAGGAAATATAATAAATGAAGTCATATTCCCAAGAGGCTACTCAGTTTGGAGACGTGACAGGAAAATTAGGAAGGGAGGAGGAGTGGCTGTACTGGTGAAAAAACACCTGAAGGTAAAAGAGTTAATATTTGAAAACCCTCGAGATATTGACATAATGGCATTGCAGGTCTGGAATTAGGATGATAAGCTGATAATTGTAAATACCTACAGCCCACCAGCAAGCAACACTTGGACAAAGGAAGAACTGGATGACAAACGAGAGGGCCTCATAATGGTCATGAGAGATATTATTGTACAAGCAGATAAAGATAAATCACGACTGTTGATACTGGGTGACTTCAACTTTAGAGCAATAGACTGGGAGGCCTATGAAGCAAGAACAGAGGACTTTTGGACATGCAGATTTGTGAACCTCATTCTGGAGACATTCTTGTATCAACACATAAAGCAAGCCACAAGAATGAGGGAAGGAGATGTACCGTCAGTACTGGATCTAGTATTCACCAGGAAAGAAGAAGAGATTTTTGACATCCAGTACCTTCCTCCCTTGGGAAAGAGTGATCACGTCCTGTTAGACATTAAATATGCTTTAAGATATCATCTAGAAGAAAATGGGGACATTGAAACAGCTGATAAACTCGATTTAAGGAGAGGCAACTATGGGGAACTTCAAAATTTTTTTAATGAGTGTAATTGGACAGAATTGTTGCTAGGTAGGGAAGTAAATGAAATGTATGCCAAATTTTTAAAACTATATGAGGAAGGCACACAAACATTCATACCAAAACAGAGATGCAGGGCCAGAAAACAGGATTGGTTCGACAGAAATTGTGAGAGGGCAAGAGACCAAAAGACACAAAAATGGAATCAGTATAGGAGGAGGCCAAACCCCCAAACATACCAGCGATACAAAGATGCGAGAAACAACTATACAGCAGTAAGGAGAGAGGCAGAAAGAAATTTTGAAAAGGGATAGCAGATAAATGTAAAACAGAACCGGGCCTATTCTTCAAATTCATAAACAACAAATTGCAGGTAAAGGATAATATCCAGAGGTTGAAAATGGGAAACAGATTCACGGACAATGAAAGGAAATGTGTGAAACATTAAATGAAAAGTTCCAAAGTGTGTTTGTACAAAATGAAATCTTCAGAGAACCAGACACAATAAGAATTCCAGAGAACAACATAGAGCGGATAGAGGTGTCTAGAGATGAAGTGGAAAATATGCTAAAGGAGCTCGGGAAGAACAAAGCAGCTGGCCCAGATGGCGTTTCACCATGGGTTTCTGAGAGAATGTGCATCTGAGCTCAGCATTCCACTTCACCTGATCTTTCAGGCATCCCTGTGTACAGGCATCGTAGCAGACGTGTGGAAACAGGCTAACATAGTTCCAATCTACAAAAGTGGCAGCAGGGAAGACCCCCTCAATTATAGACCTGTATCATTGACAAGTGTAATAGTGAAAGTATTGGAAAAGCTAATCAAAACTAAGTGGGTAGAACACCTGGAGAGAAATGATATAATATCAGACAGACAGTATGGTTTTCGATCTGGAAGATCCTGTGTATCGAATTTACTCAGTTTCTATGATCGAGCCACAGAGATATTACAGGAAAGAGATGGTTGGGTTGACTGCATCTATCTGGACCTAAAAAAGGCTTTCGACAGAGTTCCACATAAGAGGTTGTTCTGGAAACTGGAAAATATTGGAGGGGTGACAGGTAAGCTTCTATCATGGATGAAAAATTTTCTGACTGATAGAAAAATGAGGGCAGTAATCAGAGGCAATGTATCGGAATGGAGAAATGTCACAAGTGGAGTACCACAGGGTTCAGTTCTTGCACCAGTGATGTTTATTGTGTACATAAATGATCTACCAGTTGGTTTACAGAATTATATGAATATGTTGCTGATGATGCTAAGATAATAGGAAGGATAAGAAATTTAGATGATTGTCATGCCCTTCAAGAAGACCTGGACAAAATAAGTATATGGAGCACCACCTGGCAAATGGAATTTAATGTTAATAAATGTCATGTTATGGAATGTGGAATAGGAGAACATAGACCCCATACAACCTATATATTATGTGAGAAATCTTTAAAGAATTCTGATAAAGAAAGAGATCTAGGGGTGGTTCTAGATAGAAAACTATCACCTGAGGACCACATAAAGAATATTGTGCAAGGAGCCTATGCGATGCTTTTTAACTTCAGAATTGCATTTAAATACATGGATGGCGATATACTAAAGAAATTGTTCATGACTTTTGTTAGGCCAAAGCTAGAATATGCAGTTGTTGTGTGGTGTCCATATCTTAAGAAGCACATCAACAAACTGGAAAAGGTGCAAAGACCATGCTACGAAGTGGCTCCCAGAACTGAAGGGCAAGAGCTACGAGGAGAGGTTGGAAGCATTAAACATGCCAAAACTAGAAGACAGAAGAAAAAGAGATGATATGATCACTACATACAAAATAGTAACAGGAATTGATAAAATCGACAGGGAAGATTTCCTGAGACCTGGCACTTCAAGAACAAGAGGTCATAGATTTAACTAGCTAAAACACAGATGCCGAAGAATATAAGAAAATTCACCTTCGCAAATAGAGTGGTAGACGGTTGGAACAAGTTAAGTGAGAAGGTGGTGGAGGCCAAGACCGTCAGTAGTTTCAAAGCGTTATATGACAAAGAGTGCTGGGAAGACGGGACACCACGAGCGTAGCTCTCATCCTGTAACTACACTTAAGGTAATTACACTTAAGGTAATTACTGGCTTCCCTGACCCATGCCAACCTACACTCGCTTCCCTGATCCATGCTACCATACACTGGCTTTCTTGACCCATGCCAACATACACAGGCTTCCCTGACCCATGACACCCTACACTGGGGAAGCCAGTCCCATGCCAACCTACACTGGTTTTCCAGACGCAAGCCAACATATACTGGCTTCCCAGTCCCATGCCAACCTATACTGGCTTACCAGACCCATGCCAACCTATACTGGCTTCCAAGTCCATGCCAACCTATACTGGCTTCCCTGACCCATGCCAACATACACTGGCTTCCCTGACCCATGCCAACATACACTGGCTTCCCTGACCCATGCTAACATACACTGGCTTCCCAGTCCCATGCAAACATACACTGGCTTCCCTGACCTATGCCACCCTACACTGGCTTCCCTGACCCATGACAAATACACTGGCTTCCCTGAACTGGCTGGGAGCCCATACCAGCCAGTCATCGAGGTAAGCCAGAACCTGAACTCCTAACAGAGGGAAACAGGTCACCACGACCCAGTATTGCGGATGAACACTGGAGATGCCAGATTCAAGTCGAATGGAAGGCAATGAAAGTGGTAAGCTTGTCGCCCCACGACAAAACCGAGCCAGTCACTGATCCCCGGATGAATCGGAATGCATACAATAAAATTATAAAACTAAAATGCGTCCCGGAGGACCTTAGACACCATCCAGGCACCCGGTGCCAAAAGCAGCCGGACCTGAGAGAGTGGCCATCCGAAAGGAGGGGTAAAAATCCCAGGGATTCAGACTAGACAAGTCCAGTATGAATCAGAGATCTGCACAGTTTCGTTTCGGAAACTGAAAACAGGTGGAACCTACCTGAGGGACGTTGTCGTTTTGACCACACCAAGTGAACTCACCCCCGGATGACCTGACAGCACAGGAGAAGAGACCCGCCCTGCCAGCCCTATTTCCCCCGAAGGAGAAGGAGCGACCCAATGCCACAACAAGTCGGAGGATATGACCCGAAATGCCCATGAATCGTGGGACCAGGCGAGAGCAAACAGCACTAGCCTCCCTCCTATCGCCCCGTCAACAGGGCAACCCGCAAAAGGGCCAACGACCCCTACGAGAGCCCAACCGACGCTCAGAGCAATCCCCCAGAACGCCGACGGCTCCAGAAGAGGTGCTGGCCCCGAATCTGGCACTACTGGCTTACGACAACCGAAGGAACCCCGAGACCTGGCACGACCCTTCTGGGCAAGACCTCCATGGCTCCCCACCTACTCCCCCCCCCCCCCCCGGAGAACCTACAAGTCCGTCAAAGGTCGTCACAGGACAAAGCCGCCTGCAGAAAAAGCACCACCGCAGACTCTGCAAACAGCAACGGACCAAAAGGTGATGAAAATCTAAGAGCCAGGGCCCAAGACAATTCCAAAATTTAGACAAGCACCGTCAGCACGTGAGGCGAGAAGCGAAGAACAGACACTGCTTCCCTCAGAAACCGCTCTACAACTTCACCAAAGTAGCCGGTACCCGAGCTGCCGAAGCAAGCACACCGGATCCTGGCCCGGAACCCAACTCCTCCACCACCCAGCACGAAACAGTCCTGAAGATAGCTCAGCAGGGAAAAGAAGCACAAGAACCGAAGCCAAGTGCCCATAGGTGCACAAATCCTTGGCCACCAGGGATGCGAAAGGGAACCCACACGTGAAGCTGCCACCTGCCGACATCAAAAGGAAGGACGGGAGCGAACTAGCACACCTTGAGGTGCTCCATCTCACCCCCCAGGAAAACCTGAACGACTAAGAGCAAATCTCGCCATTCAAGTGCACTTTAGACAGGACAAATGCCAAGCCCCCAAAGAAGAAAATGCAGTCTGCCAGCCTGGAAGACTCCAGCACTTTGTAACACACCCAATAAAGAAAAGAGGAGCCAAACTCAAAATGAAGGCTTAATTATCGAGGCGTAATCCGGGTCTTGCAGGAGGTAAGCCGCAAGGGGCCTCCCACACCTTCCTCGGTAGGATGCGGGAAGCCAAAAAACCTCCAGAAGGAGGGAACCGAAGAACCCAAGGGAACTCGCACCTGAACCTGGGGAGGAGTCGAACTCGTAACAAAAACGTACAGGGAGGGGAAAGGAAAAAACCCTCCCCCTGTAACAACAAGCCCTGCACTGAGGGTACCAAACACCCAAGCAAGGACAAGTGGGGCTCAGGCTCCCCCAAGTCAACTCCTAACCAGACCCGGAACCCTCCACATTAGGACTCGGGGCCGAGCCGTCCTCCAAACCCTCTGCCTTTGGAGAAAAGCAGAGATGAAGGGGGCCCGCTGGCGTGGCCCAAAAGCTCCGGCAGGAGGACCAGGCTCGAATGCCTCTGCCACCGATCTGGAAGGGGCAATCCCTGAAGCCATCCGAGTCTCACTACAGTATAATTCAGCGGGGCAGCTGCGGGGCATCCGGAAAGGCAACCAACCTTGTACTTGCTGCAACTTAAACCTTGCATGCAACGCTAAAACTGCCTGCACCCAAATATCAGTCTCAGTGGACTGGGTGAATAGAGTACAAGCAAAGAACACCACTCGCAGGACTCCGGATCATAAGTGTCACTGACCCCAACAAGCAGCAAGGCGGAGGCAGATGGTGAATGACACCCCAAAACAGGGGGACAGAGCAACCTTCAAACTCACACAAGGCGAGGTGGGACTCAGAGGTCTCCTACATTGGCCCACAGAGCCCAATGAGGGGGTTTCCCAGGGCCCTTAGGTTGACTGCTAAGGGAAGCCCAGGCGAGGTACTGCTAACCGGTTTATCCAGAGCTACCAAGCAAACAATGTAAAAGCTGAACCCCTGCGACGTGTGCAAGCACGGGGACCTAGTGGAGGGCCACCAAAAACCTACCTGTGGTCCTACTGCCCACACCTGGCAGACCCCCGCCAGGCAAAAAAAAACAAAAACAAAAGAAAAACCTTGCAAAAGCACAATGTCTCCAGGAGAATAGAACTGGTCGCTAGCATATATCAGACAGCCTGCCACAGTACCTCGTGCCCCAGCCAGCAACGAAACTACCTCCTAATCTAAGGAAAACAGGAGTAAGAACCACCCCAGCTGAACTCCCAAGGGTGGGCAATCACCGAGCAGCGACACGGAGGTAGCAGCTCCTGAACGGCTCATGGAAGATAACCCTGAGGCCGCAAAGGCAGTACTTACAGGGCTCCTAGGGAAGGTGGCCCTAGGTGCATGCAGCCCCAGTACTCTTTTTTGTTACGCCTGGCTCACACCCCACCAAAACAGAGCAACAACACCGCACTGCAGCACTGCGCAAAGAGTGGAGCCAGAGCGATCGGACCGTCATGAACAAAACAGCCTCCTTCAACTGAGGAGAGTTGCCAGCGTGGAGGTCTGGGACCACCCCCCCTCCCCTGTCTCAGACCCTGCATGGTTGCTTGCGGGGTTGCGCAGACGAATGCGCAGTGTTTGTGGTGACGTCATACCTGTTTCCTTGGTTTTAATTGGGGAGTTTTGTTGCTAGTTTGGCTTTCGGTTTACAATTATTTGATCAGCAATAGTTTGTTTTGGAATTCCTACCTTTCTGGGTGCCTGACTTGGTAGATGGCAGACAAAGACTACTTCCAACTACACGGGGGTGTCCTTTAGGCCATTGCTCCTCGTGCCTCTCTTGAGGGGGCCAGGTTCTGGCTCTGGTCCCTGGTGGGTTTAGAACTACTTCGATTGACTGTTGCCATGGTCTAATATATGCACATCAGCCCGGTATAGCTCCAGGGAGCCGTAGGGGCTCTCCACAGAAAAAAACTTTTTAAAGGAAAGGCAGAGCTATAGTACACTTTGTTAGTTAGATGAGACTATAATTTATATTCTGGTTATTCAGCTGTTATCCCACTCACCCAGGAAAGAATTTAGGTGTGCCTCAGTGGTTATTACATAAGTTTTTCCAGAGTCAGTCTTCCTAGCTATAATTTTACCATCTTGCACAAAACAATGCTTAATTTCATTGGAATTTTTGCAGATTCCATGCAGTATAAATATGATTTTTTTTTCTGAACCTGGTCAGTCATTCATTCACAAAAACAGTGGGTTTCCTAGAGACTGCAGCTCTGATAAGGTTTGACTTATGGGAGCAGCTATCTAATTTAACACAAATTTTTCTGTTACAGTACAACCTCGCTTCAACGCACTATATGGGACCAACCCCAGTGCGTTGGAGCGTTGGATGCATTGCAAGAGGTGACCTTCAGGAGGTGTTTACGTCAGTGTCTTTTTTTCTTGTACACAATAAAAATGCATTATCATATCATATACTGTACCTATATATTATTACCCTACTAAAAAATACTGTGCTACATTTGTTATTTACCTTATTGTTGGAGTTATGTCCATCTTGAAGTCTCATGGAGTTGTGAATGCTGTACAGTAAATACGTACTGTAGTGTATTATACCGTTAACACCGTATTGATTAAGTAGTTCTGCTGTATGTTGAGTACTACAATACAGTTTAGGAAAAATATTGTACACTAAAATTACTGCAACTTTAATTTCAACACTATGTACACACTTAAATTTAACACTTGTTCTAATTGTTCACGCCACACACGATGTTTTTAGATGTTTGCATCAGCTTTGCTGGTGCTCACTGCTGCTGCTGTGGCTTCAGCTACAACTGAGCTGGTGCTGGCTGCTGTTTGTACCAGTGCTGGGTACGGCTGTTCTCGTGCTGGGTACGGCTGTGCTCGTGCTGGATGATTTTTTGCTACAAGTTCTTGCAAAATATTGCTTCATTTTTGGCATTAATAAGGCACTATTAGTAAGCCCCTGAGACATTTTGTTGTATAACAGTAAAGCTGTAGTCAAAAAATGGTAAATTCCACAATTATTCTTCCACTGGTGGTTAAATACTGTACTTCAATCACAGACAAAGCTAAAGGCACTGGGTACATACTAGACGAACGCAGACTAGGTCTATATGAACACTCTACAGTAGGCTGGTGTTTAACCCTTAACCCTTAAAGTGCGCATCACGTCATATGACGTGCTGGACATTGTTCCAGTCAACTGCGCATCACGTCATATGATGTGTTGGAACACTACGCAAGATTTAAACAGCCTGCGGATACAAGGGGTTCACCACACCTTCATCAGGGCTCTTGTAAACAGACGCCATTTAAAAAAAAAATCGTGGGCCAAACTCCCGGGTGTTATTGGCCTCAGTATTGAGTGAGCAACCAAGCCTGACGCACGCAGCATGAGCTAACAGCACTGCTGTTCAGCTTGTGACCACAGCATCGCCTAAAAATGCCAAATTATACTTGTTCATGCTATTATGTAGCGAAGATATTATTATAGAAGGCCCCTGACTGTGATAAAACTGACCAGGGTTCTGATAATGGCAGGATTGTGGTGATATTTAGCGCTGTGCGCCATGGAAGGAGGTGTAATGCTGTGGGAGGGAGGGTGGTGGCGATGTCTTTTGACTGTGTGTGGCCAACCTTTTATTGACTGCACTCACCATACCAGCTTAGTGGTTCGCTATGGTGAACACAAATGTAGATATGTATATATAACGTGCGAATAGAGGGTATAAACAGCAAGAGAAGGTTTGGAGCCGCCATTTTGGTGAGGGCGGTGGCGTCGTCTGCACGAGCCACTGTGCAGACGACGGTGTTGTTTACTGGTTACCACGATGGTCTTTGGGCACCATACCAGTTTATTTGTACAAGTATGATGAATAAAATAGGTAGATATTTATATATAATGTGTGTATATAGCGTAATAACACCACACAGTATTGTTGGAGGACAAATATTAGTGCGTCTGGCCTTGAGGGCGGCCGCCGATCAGCTGTGTGAGTAGCCACATCTTTGTGCCTTTACTCACCATACAAGCTTAGATGTACAGTTATGGTGAACAAAACATGTAGATATTTATATATAATGTCTGTATATAGTGAATTATAGCAAAAACATTATTGTGGGAGGAGAATGAGGGTGAGTCAGATGACTGGAGGGAGGGCGGGAGTGGCTGGCTGGTACACGGTGGTCACTCCTCATTACTTTTTGACTCGTAATAGCTACTTAGTGGTTCGTTATAGTGAACAAACATGCAAATACTTATATATAACCTGTGCTTATAGTGTAATAACCGACAAAGTATTTGTTCACTGATTGATGAACATAATTGAATCAACAATATGCACACCATATTTTTGAGTACACCCAACGATTCACTCATTTTATTATATAAATATATCAAACTACACACTATTGAATAATATTACAGCAAAAAAAGTATGAAAAATCAATCAGAGACATTGAAATAATTCGGTAATTATCTCTTTGTGGCAACTCTGGCCTGACAGCTTGCGAGCAACAGACCGCCTGGGACGCACGCTGAGTCAGCGCCTATAATTTGCCAGACTTCCCCGCCCAATAGCGGGCAATATATGCCACTTACGATTTTTTTATTATTTTTCCCGTGATCAGTGAACACAAATTAACAGGTTAGAAAGAAAAAATAATTTTTTTTTTTTTCAAAATGACATGCGCCTGTGGGGATGACAGGATGTTAAACCCCGAGCATGTTAAGGGTTAAATGGCACATGGCTATATACTATTTGACACCCACAGGTGCATACGAAAAAAAAAAAAAAAAAAAAAAATTCTTCCAAACCTGTTAATTTGTGTTTACTGATCATGGAAAAAAATAATAAAAAAATTGTAAGTGGCATATATTGCCTGCTATAGGGCAGGGAAGGCTGGCAAAAAACAGGCGCTGACTCAGCGTGCGTCCCAGGCGGTCTGTTGATCGCCAGCTGTCAGGCCGGAGTTGCCACAAAGAGATAATTACCGAATTATTTCAATGTCTCTGATTGATTTTTCATAGTTTTTTTTGCTGTAATATTATTCAATAGTATGTAGTGTGATATATTTATATAATAAATGAGTGAATCATTGCTGTACTCTAAAATATGGTGTGCATATTGTTGATTCAATTATGTTCATCAAACAGTGAACAAATACTTTGTCGGTTATTACACTATATACAGGTTATATATAAGTATCTGCATGTTTTGTTCACCATAACGAACCACTAAGTTGCAATTATGAGTCAAAAAGTAACGAGAAATGACCACCACACACCAGCCAGCCACTCACTCCCTCAACACCTCACTCGCCCACATTCTCCTCCCACCATACTGTTTTTGCTTTTATTCACTATATACAGACGTTATATATAAGTATCTACATTCGTGTTCACCATAACGAACCACTAAGTTGGCATGCTGAGTGGCAGTGCCAGTGTCAGCCCGCCACTGGCTGCTACTTCCTCCCTCCCCTCAAGTCACCTGACTCACCCACATTCTCCTCCCATATTACTGTTTTTGCTTTTATTCACTATATACAGATGCTATATATAAGTACAGTATCTGCATTCGTGTTCACCATAACAAACCACTAAGTTGGTATGATGAGTGGCAGTGGCAGCCAGTGGTTACCCGCCACTGGCTGCCACTCCCTCCCTCCCTCACCTCACCTGACTTGCCACAATTCTCTTCCCACCATACTGTTTTTGCTTTTATATACAGACGTTATATATAAATATTTACATGTTTTTGTTCAACATAACTGTACATCTAAACTTGTATGGTGAGGTAAAGGCACAAAGATGTGGCTACTCACACAGTCAGCTGATCGGCGGCCACCCTCAAGGACAGACACACTAATATTTCTCCTCCAACAATATTGTTTGTGGTGTTATTATGCCTATATACACACATTATATATAAATATCTACCTGTTTTATTCACCATACTTGTACAAGTAAACTGGTATGGTGCCCAAAGACTATCGTGGTCACCAGTAAACAACATGGTAAGTCCTGCAGACGACGCTCCTCCCTCACCAAAATGGCGGCTGCCAACCTACTCCTCTTGCTGTTTATACCCTCTTTACACACGTTATATATAAGTATCTACATTTGTGTTCACCATAGCGAACCACTAAGCTGGTATGGTGAGTGCAGTCAATAAAAGGTGGCCACACACAGTCAGAAGACAATGCCACTACCCTTCCCTCCCACAGCATTACTCCTCCCTCCATGGAGCACAGCGCTAAATATCACCACAATCCTGCTATTATCAGAACCCTGGTCAGTTTTATCTCAGTCAGGGGTCTTCTGTAATAATATCATCGCTACATAATAGCATGAACAAGTATATTATGGCATTTTAGGAGATGCTGTGGTCACAAGCTGAAAAGCAGTGCTGTGAGCTTATGCTGTGTGCATCAGGCTTGGTAGCTCAGTCAATACTGAGGCCTCTAACACCCGAGAATTTGGCCCACGATTTTTTTTTTATAATGGCGTCTGTTTACAAGAGCTCTGATGAAGGGTGTGGTGAACCCCGTGTATCCGCAGGCCGTTTTAATCTTGCGTAGTACTCCAAAGCATCATATGATGTGATGCGCAATTTAAGAGTTAAGCCAGATCCAGTAACATAAATTTCTCTCAAATATTCAATTTACATCAAATTATATAATTTTGAGTTATACATTGGTACCTCGGAATGCGAGTGTCCCTGTATGTGAGTTTTTCGGAAGACGAGCAGGATTTACTCCAAAAATATGTCTCGGAAGGCAAGGGTTACCTCGGGACGCGAGTTTGTTGATACGTGTACAGGCCGACTGGCGCGTGGTGGCATGGCGATCGCGCCTCAGTTTACCAGTGTCTCGTGTCCAGTGACTATCCCACCTGATTCTCACAAGGATTTACAGTTTTTTATCGGTTTTTTGGCCAATTTGAGCATAAAAGTTGTCATTATATATCTTGCCATGGGTCTCAAGAAAGCCATTGGTAAGGTTCAACCTAAGAAAATAGCTGTGAGTAGAGGATGTCCCTTCTTGATAAGAAAATGTGTGAAGTATGGAAGAACTGCAAAGTTTTGTTGAAAAAACTCACCCAGATAAAGCTGTAGCAGGCCGTTGCATTGACCTTTTAAATGATAATGTGATGTCTTACTACAGACAAGTGTTAAAATGTAGGGAAAAACAAGTGTCATTAGACAAATTCTTAGTAAAACAAGCAAGTCCTAGTGGTATGCAGGCAAAACTGTGCCAGAGTGTGCATACCAGTGAAGTCCTCACTGCCTGATGTGATAATGGAAGGGGACTCCCCTTCCAAACAGTAACTCCTCTCTTCCTCCCACCTCCTCACCATCTTCCATACGCCTACAGCATTCAACAGCAAGGTAAGTAATAACTTGAACATAGTTTTGTAGGTTTATTTAGATGAATTAGGTATAAAAATTTAGTTTGATGTGGGGTTTTTGGGGTAGTCAGGAACGGATTAATTCATTTCCCTTTATTTCTTATGGGAAATTAGCTTCGGAATGCGAGTTTTCGGAATACGAGGCGTCTCCAGGAACCAATTAAACTCTTAAACTGAGGTATGCCTGTATATTTAATTTAGCAACATTATTACGATAATAAGAGCTATAAAAATACTTATTTTAGAACTGATTTTATTTATTTTATTATTTCGAAGCCGTAGGTCACTTAACTGTGGCACCGAAATCGAACAAAACACTGCCTGTGTTGTGTTCGTATTTCCAGTAACATAAATTTCTCTCAAATATTGGATTTACATTAAATTATATATTTTTGGATTATATATTTAGTTTAGCAACATTATTATTATATTAAGAGCTATAAAAATACTATTTTAGAACTGATTACTTAATTTTATCATTTCGAAGTTGTAGGTCACTGAACTATGCGACGAAATCGAACAAAACAAGCACGGTGTTGTGTGCACACGGACTAGACCTGTCCACTCGCGCTGGACTTGTGAGCCGCCATTGACATGAATAATTTCTCAAATAGCAGATATCTATCATTACAGTATATTTTGGGTTTATTTAGTTTGAAATTGAATTGAAATTGAAATAAGTTTATTGATGTAAAATACACACAAAGGGATGAGGTAGCTCAAGCTATTCTCACCCCGTTCAGTACATCGTGTTAATACATACATAGACACACATCACAAACACTAAATATATTACCAAACATTCTGAGAGATAAACATCTACATTTCCTCCTTTACACAAGTAGTATGGTATGAGACGTACACACAAATACTTTTATGACCTAGATATACTGTATAGACAATGTGACAATAATCTCCTTCAAGAGATTGAGCCTGCTCTTCCCTCCACAAATACGTCATTACATCTATATAAAACTACTATGGAAGAAATGTCCAACAACGACAACAACACCAGCAAGGTTTGCCAGAGAGCAAAACGTATGCAGCCAGGAACACCTGCTCAGACTCAAACCGCCAAACTATCCGTCCTGCTGCCGGCTCCTCGCTGATTGGTCGCCGGTCTGGCTGCAACTGCACTCGCCCACCATACTACTTGATGTCTGGGGCCGCCACGACCTCAGTCCTCAGAATATTCAGTGCTTTCTCACAGTTAACACTTCTCCCTGCTAGACGTAAGCTTTGGCGTACGTGTACTGAGAGAGGTGATAGCTTAAAGCCGATATTCCCGCACCTCTCATTTACTTGTCTATTGCACTTCTTGTTATTTTGCTCACTTGTCTTAACGTAACTTTTCATTGTGTCATTTAATTATTCTTATTATTTTGATTGATTTTATTATACGAATTTGTTTGTCCATTTTATTCATGTTTTGATTTATTTAACGTAATTAAAATTCCATTGTTAAAGTTTACTTGTGTTTTGTGTGTCTTCTCCTTACCTTACCACAGACGAAGTTCCAGATTTTCTATTTTTTTTTTATACTATGTGACGAGGCCATACCCCTAGCTTTGAACAGCCGAACACCAACGCGTTACCGTCACAACAATTTGCAAGAGACATGCAGATAATTCAACAAAAAATTACAGTCTTGGTGCAAAATTCTTATATCTCTCAAGAATATCATCAACCTTTCCGTTGTGACACATTCAGGCTATTTGTTCAGGAACAGTCCTTATCTCAGTGTTTCTATATACATTAATCAACGGACAATTAAGAACATAATGGGCAAGGGTGTGAGACCTTAACATACCACATAGTTTACACTTCGTGTCATTATCACGAACACCTATCCCATATTCCCAGTAATATTTGTACCCAAGCCTGAGCTGCACGTACACAGAGTCACTCCAAGCATTTCTCCTTTTACCATAAGTGAAATGGGTGTTTTGACTCACATACATGTAGTGTTGCATGGTTTGACTTCTCTCATACATTATATCTCTCCCTCTCCACTCCTGCCTGTGCCTGAATATTTCTGATTTTGCTTCTTATTTGTCTCATTGTGAATTCACATTCAATGTCAACTTGTGGTTTTGATGTAGCACGTTTGGCCAAGTCATCCGCCACCTCGTTGAGCACTATTCCAACATGAGATGGAATCCACATGAATTTCACACTATGACCTTTCAGCTTGTGTCTCAGTTATTCTTTTCTTACAATCCTCAACTATGGGACATGAAGACTGGGTTTCGACTGTTTAAGGACTCAAGTGCTCCTCGGCTATCGACAAATACCAAAACATTTTTGTCGTCATGACGTACTTCCTCAAACCCGCCAGAATGGCCTGCAGTTCAGCTTGTGTGGATGATATATAATTACTAAGCCGGAGTTCAATTATCCTGTCCACAGTCCCAAACTCTGTATATTCTCTTATTAGGACACCACACCCTGCCCCTGCCATCCTCCGCCACCGACCCGTCGTAATATACATGTAAACTGTTGCCTCTTGGTAACCGAGATATCATGCTTCCATACAAACACCGTAATTTGTTCCGGTTCATGATGAATCTTTTTCACCTTGAGGGGTACAATTTCGACGTCTATTTTCTGTACTTTCCAGGGAGCAGACATATTACACTGTCGAGAGGGTTTACAGCAGTCAAGTACATCTTATTCCCTGAGGTCATGAGCTAATCTCCTCGTGTAGCGTGTCTCCCTCATATCTTGAGCATATCTTGAGATGATTTCGGGGCTTTAGTGTCCCTGCGGCCCGGTCCTCGACCAGGCCTCCACCCCCAGGAAGCAGCCCGTGACAGCTGACTAACACCCAGGTACCTATTTACTGTTAGGTAACAGGGGCATAGGGTGAAAGAAACTCTGCCCATTGTTTCTCTCCGGCGCCCGTGATCGAACCCGGGACCACAGGATCACAGTCCAGCGTGCTGTCCGCTCGGCCCGACCGGCTCGAGGGAGGGAGGGAGGTATGGAGGTAGGTAGGGAGGGAGGTAGGTAGGGAGGAGGTAGGGAGGTAGGGAGGGAGGTAGGGACTTAGGTAGGGAGGGAGGTATTGAGGTAGGGAGGTAGGGAGTGAGGTAGGGAGGGAGGGAGGTAGGTAGGGAGGGAGGTAGGGAGGTAGGGAGTGAGGTAGGGAGGTAGGTAGGGAGGTAGGGGGTTGGGAGTGAGGTAGGGAGGGAGGGAGGTAGGTAGGGAGGGAGGTAGGGAGTGAGGTAGGGAGGTAGGTAGGGAGGTAGGGAGTGAGGTAGGGAGAGAGGGAGGTAGGTAGGGAGGGAGGTTGGGAGGGAGGTAGGTAGGTAGGTAGGTAGAGAGGGAAGAAGGGAGGGAGGTAGGGAGTGAGGTTGGGAGGGAGGTAGGGAGTGAGGTAGGGAGGGAGGGAGGGAGGTAGGTAGGGAGGGAAGAAGGGAGGGAGGTAGGGAGGTAGGGAGGGAGGTAGGGAGGGAGATAGGGAGGGAGGGAGGTATGTAGGTATGTAGGGAGGTAGGGAGGTAGAGAGGTAGGGAGGGAGGGAGGGAGGTATGTTGGGAGGTAGGGAGGTAGGGAGGGAGGGAGGTAGGGAGGGAGGGAGGTAGGGAGGTAGGGAGGGAGGGAGGTAGGGAGGTAGGGAGGTAGAGAGGTAGAGAGGTAGGGAGGGAGGGTTGGTAGGGAGGTAGAGAGGTAGGGAGGGAGGTTGGTAGGGAGGTAGGGAGGTAGAGAGGTAGGGAGGGAGGTTGGTAGGGAGGTAGGGAGGTAGAGAGGTAGGGAGGGAGGTTGGTAGGGAGGTAGGGAGGTAGAGAGGTAGGGAGGGAGGTTGGTAGGGAGGTAGGGAGGTAGAGAGGTAGGGAGGGAGGTTGGTAGGGAGGTAGGGAGGTAGAGAGGTAGGGAGAGAGGTTGGTAGGGAGGTAGGGAGGTAGAGAGGTAGGGAGGGAGGTTGGTAGGGAGGTAGGGAGGTAGAGAGGGAGGGAGGCCCGGGAGGGAGGTGCCAGACAAGCTTGTGCCAGCGAGAATTATTACGTACAAATATTTACGTGTAAACAGGACCCAAACTTTGTCAAAGAGGTTAATAATGATATTGCTGTCACTGATAATGAAGGCGGAGTTGTGGTGCGAGTGTGTGTGTTGAGGGAGTGTTGTGTCCCGTCTCTCGTGCGAGGTGTACACACACACACACACACACACACACACACACACACACACACACAGACACACACACACACACACACACACACACACACACACACACACACACACACACACACACACACACACACACACACACACACACACACACACACACACACACACACACACACACACACACACACACACGCACGCACGCACGCACGCACGCACGCACACACACACACACGCACGCACGCACGCACGCACGCACGCACGCACGCACGCACACACACACACACACACACACACACACACACACCACACACACACACACACACACACACACACACACACACACACACGCACGCACGCACGGACGCACGCACGCACGCACACCCACCCACACACACACCCACACACACACCCACACACACACACACACACACACACACACACACACACACACACACACACACACACACACACACACACACACACACACACACACACACACACACACACACACACACACACACCCGCACACACCCACACACACACACACACACACACACACACACACACACACGCACGCACGCACGCACGCACGCACACACACACACACACACACACACACGGCGAATGTGGTCCCAATATACAAAAAGGGCGACAGACAAGAGGCACTGAACTACAGGCCAGTGTCCTTGACTTGTATACCATGCAAGGTGATGGAGAAGATCGTGAGAAAAAACCTGGTAACACATCTGGAGAGAAGGGACTTCGTGACAAATCGCCAACATGGATTCAGGGAGGGTAAATCTTGCCTTACAGGCTTGATAGAATTCTACGATCAGGTGACACAGATTAAGCAAGAAAGAGAGGGCTGGGCGGACTGCATTTTCTTGGATTGTCGGAAAGCCTTTGACACAGTACCGCATAAGAGGCTGGTACATAAGCTGGAGAGACAGGCAGGTGTAGCTGGTAAGGTGCTCCAGTGGATAAGGAAGTATCTAAGGCAATAGGAAGCAGAGAGTTACGGTGAGGGGTGAGACCTCCGATTGGCGTGAAGTCACCAGTGGAGTCCCACAGGGCTCTGTACTCGGTCCTATCGTGTTTCTGATATATGTAAATGATCTCCCGGAGGGTATCGATTCATTTCTCTCAATGTTTGCGGACGATGCTAAAATTATGAGAAGGATTAAAACAGAAGAGGACTGTTTGAGGCTTCAAGAAGACCTAGACAAGCTGAAGGAATGGTCGAACAAATGGTTGTTAGAGTTTAACCCAACCAAATGTAATGTAATGAAGATAGGTGTAGGGAGCAGGAGGCCAGATACAAGGTATCATCTGGGAGAGGAAATTCTTCTGGAGTCAGAGAAGGAAAAGACTTGGGGGTTGATATCACGCCAGACCTGTCTCCTGCAGCCCATATCAAGCGGATAACATCAGCGGCATATGCCAGGCTGGCCAACATACGAACGGCATTCAGAAACTTGTGTAAAGAATCATTCAGAACTTTGTATACCACATATGTCAGGCCAATCCTGGAGTATGCAGCCCCAGCATGGAGTCCATATCTAGTCAAGGATAAGACTAAACTGGAAAAGGTTCAAAGGTTTGCCACCAGACTAGTACCCGAGCTGAGAGGTATGAGCTACGAGGAGAGATTACGGGAATTAAACCTCACTTCGCTGGAAGACAGAAGAGTTAGGGGGACATGATCACCACATTCAAGATTCTGAAGGGAATTGATAGGGTAGATAAAGACAGTCTATTTAACACAAGGGGAACACGCACAAGGGGACACAGGTGGAAACTGAGTGCCCAAATGAGCCACAGAGATATTAGAAAGAACTTTTTTAGTGTCAGAGTGGTTGACAAATGGAATGCATTAGGCAGTGATGTGGTGGAGGCTGACTCCATACACAGTTTCAAGTGTAGATATGACAGAGCCCGATAGGCTCAGGAATCTGTACACCTGTTGATTGACGGTTGAGAGGCGGGACCAAAGAGCCAGAGCTCAACCCCCGCAAATACAACTAGGTGAGTACAACTAGGTGAGTACACACACACACACACACACGCACAATGCAGCCCCAGTATGCGGCCCCAGCATGGAGCCCGTACCTTGTCAAGCACAAGACGAAGCTGGAAAAAGTCCAAAGGTATGCCACTAGACTAGTCCCAGAACTAGGAGGCATGAGTTTCGAGGAAAGGCTGCGGGAAATGCACCTTACGACACTGGAAGACAGAAGAGTAAGGGAAGACATGATCACAATCTACAAAATCCTCAGAGGAATCGACCGGGTAAAGAAGGATGAACTATTCAACACTGGTGGGACGCGAACAAGGGGACACAGGTGGAGACTGAGTACCCACATGAGCCACAGAGACGTTAGAAGGAACTTTGTCAGTGTCAGAGTAGTTAACGGATGGAATGCATTAGGCAGTGATGTGGTGGAGGCTGACTCCATACACAGTTTATAATGTAGATATGATAGAGCCCAGTAGGCTCAGGAATCTGTACACCAGTTGATTGACAGTTGAGAGGCGGGACCAAAGAGCCAAAGCTCAACCCTCGCAAGCACAAATAGGTGAGTACACACACACACACACACATATTGTGCGAAGAAAACTAGTGGAACATCTGGAGCGAAAGAACTTTGTAACACAGCATCAACATGGGTTCAGGGATGGCAGGTCCTGCCTCACTGGGTTACTTGAATTCTACGACCAGGCAACAAAAATAAGGCAAGAAAGAGAAGGGTGGGCAGACTGCATATTTTTGGATTGTCAGAAAGCCTTTGATACAGTACCACACAAGAGGCTAGTGAAAAAACTGGAGATGAAGGCTGGAGTGAAAGGGAAGGTACTCCGTTGGATAAAGGAGTACCTAAGCAACAGGAGACAACGAGTCTGTGTGAGGGGTGAGGTCCTCATATTGGCGAGACGTTACGAGTGGAGTCCCGCAGGGGTCAGTCCATGGACCTATACTGTTTCTGGTATATGTAAATGATCTCCCAGAGGGTAGAGACTCGTTCCTCTCAATGTTTGCCGACGATGCAAAAATTATGAGGAGGATTGAAACAGAGGATGATAGTAGGAGGCTACAAGATGACCTAGATAGACTGAGTGAATGGTCCAACAAATGGCTGTTGAAGTTCAACCCGAGTAAATGCAAAGTAATGAAACTAGGCAGTGGAAACAGGAGGTCATACACAGGATACAGAATAGGAGATGAAGTACTTAATGAAACAGACAGAGAGAAAGATCTAGGAGTTGATATCACACCAAACCTGTCTCCTGAAGCCCACATAAAGAGAATAACGTCTGCGGCATATGCGAGGCTGGCTAACATCAGAACAGCGTTCAGGAACCTGTGTAAGGAATCATTCAGAATCTTGTACACCACATATGTAAGACCAATCCTGGAGTATGCGGCCCCAGCATTGAGCCCGTACCTTGTCAAGCACAAGACGAAGCTGGAAAAAGTCCAAAGGTATGCTACTAGACTAGTCCCAGAACTAAGAGGCATGAGTTATGAGGAAAGGCTGTGGGAAATGCACCTTACGACACTGGAAGACAGAAGAGTAAGGGGGGACATGATCACAACCTACAAAATCCTCAGGGGAATCGACCGGGTAAACAAGGATGAACTATTCAACACTGGTGGGACGCGAACAAGGGGACACAGGTGGAAACTGAGTACCCACATGAGCCACAGAGACATTAGAAAGAACTTTTTCAGTGTCAGAGTAGTTAGTAAATGGAATGCACTAGGAAGTGATGTGGTGGATGCTGACTCCATACACAGTTTCAAATGTAGATATGATAGAGCCCAGTAGGCTCAGGAATCTGTACACCAGTTGATTGACGGTTGAGAGGAGGCCAGATACAAGGTATCATCTGGGAGAGGAAATTCTTCAGGAGTCAGAGAAAGAAAAAGACTTAGGGGTTGATATCACTCCAGACCTGTCTCCTGCAGCACATATCAAGAGGATAACATCAGCGGCATATGCCAGGCTGGCCAACATACGAACGGCATTCAGAAACTTGTGTAAAGAATCATTCAGAACTTTGTATACCACATATGTCAGGCCAATCCTGGAGTATGAAGCCCCAGCATGGAGTCCATATCTAGTCAAGGATAAGACTAAACTGGAAAAGGTTCAAAGGTTTGCCACCAGACTAGTACCCGAGCTGAGAGGTATGAGCTACGAGGAGAGACTACGGGAATTAAACCTCACTTCGCTGGAAGACAGAAGAGTTAGGGGGGACATGATCACCACATTCAAGATTCTGAAGGGAATTGATAGGGTAGATAAAGACAGGCTATTTAACACAAGGAGCACACGCACAAGGGGACACAGGTGGAAACTGAGTGCCCAAATGAGCCACAGAGATATTAGAAAGAACTTTTTTAGTGTCAGAGTGGTTGACAAATGGAATGCATTAGGAAGTGATGTGGTGGAGGCTGACTCCATACACAGTTTCAGGTATAGATATGATAGAGCCCAATAGGCTTAGGAATCTGTACACCTGTTGATTGACGGTTGAGAGGCGGGACCAAAGAGCCAGAGCTCAACCCCCGCAAACACAACTAGGTGAGTACAACTAGGTGAGTACACACACACGCACACACACACAATGTGTGTTTTAAGGAGATGGCCATCCCGGGCTGTGAGGGGTTCAGAGACTACATAGCAGGCACCATAACAATGGGAGGACCAAGAGTAGTAGTAGCAGTAATATACAACCCTCCACCAAATGACAGAAGACCCAGTCAAGAGTATGAAAACAACAACATGGCAGTTAACACTATAATTGAGAGGGCAGCCTCTGCTGCCTGTAGAAATAGATCCCATCTGCTCATCATGGGCGACTTCAATCACGGAAAGATTGACTGGGAGAACAAGGAACCGCATGGAGGCGAGGATACGTGGAGAGCCAAACTATTGGAGGTGGTGACTAGAAACTTTTTAACCCAGCATGTCGGAGAACCCACAAGGATGAGAGGCAATGACGAACCAGCGAGACTCGACCTGGTCTTCACCCTGAACGACTCCGACATAAGAGAAATCGGTTTTGAGGACCCAGTAGGAATGAGCGACCACAGTACTCACCTAGTTGTACTCACCTAGTTGTGCTTGCGGGGGTTGAGCTCTGGCTCTTTGGTCCCGCCTCTCAATTGTCAATCAACAGGTGTACAGGTTCCTGAGCCTATTGGGCTCTATCAAATCTACACTTGAAACTGTGTATGGAGTCAGCCTCCACCACATCACTTCCTAATGCATTCCATATGTCAACCACTCTGACACTAAAAAAGTTCTTTCTAATATCTCTGTGGCTCATTTGGGCACTCAGTTTCCACCTGTGTCCCCTAGTGCGCGTGCCCCTTGTGTTAAACAGCCTGTCTTTATCAACCCTGTCAATTCCCTTGAGGATCTTGAATGTGGTGATCATGTCCCCCCTAACTCTTCTGTCTTCCAACGAAGTGAGGTTTAATTCCCGTAGTCTCTCCTCGTAGCTCATACCTCTCAGCTCGGGTACTAGTCTGGTGGCAAACCTTTGAACCTTTTCCATTTTAGTCTTATGCTTGACTAGATATGGACTCCATGCTGGTGCCGCATACTCCAGGATTGGTCTGACATATGTGGTATATAATGTTCTGAAAGATTCCTTACACAAGTTTCTAAAGGCCGTTCTTATGTTAGCCAACCTGGCATATGCTGCTGCTGTTATCCTCTTGATATGAGCATCAGGGGACAGGTCTGGCGTGATATCAACCCCCAGGTCTTTCTCTCTCTCGGACTCTTGAAGTATTTCATCTCCCAAGTGATACCTTGTATCTGGTCTCCTGCTTCCTACCCCTATCTTCATTACATTACATTTGCTTGGATTAAACTCTAACAGCCATTTGTTCGACCATTCCTGCAGCTTGTCCAGGTCTTCTTGCAGCCTCAAGCTGTCCTCCTCTGTCTTAATCCTTCTCATAATTTTGGCGTCGTCAGCAAACATTGAGAGGAATGAGTCTATACCCTCTGGGAGATCATTTACGTATATCAGAAACAGGATAGGTCCAAGTACAGAGCCCTGTGGGACTCCACTGGTGACTTCACGCCAGTCTGAGGTCTCACCCCTCACTGTAACTCTCTGCTTCCTATTGTTTAGGTACTCCCTTATCCACTGGAGCGCCCTACCAGTTACTCCTGCCTGTTTCTCCAGCTTATGCATCAACCTTTTATGGGGTACTGTGTCAAAGGCTTTCCGACAGTCCAAAAAAATGCAGTCCGCCCACCCTTCTCTTTCTTGTTTAATCTTTGTCACCTGATCATAGAATTCTATCAATCCTGTAAGGCAAGATTTACCCCTCCCTGAACCCATGTTGATGGGTTGTCACGAAGTCTCTTCTCTCCAGATGTGTTACCAGGTTTTTTCTCACAATCTTCTCCATCACCTTGCATGGTATACAAGTTAAGGACACTGGCCTGTAGTTCAGTGCCTCTTGTCTGTCACCCTTTTTGTATATTGGTACTACATTAGCAGTCTTCCATATTTCTGGTAGGTCTCCCGTTTCCAGTGACCTACTATACACTATGGAGAGTGGCAAGCAAAGTGCTCCTGCACACTCATTCAGTACCCATGGCAAGATTCCATCCGGCCCAACAGCTTTTCTCACATCCAGCTCCAATAGGTGCTTCTTGACCTCATCTCTTGTAATACAGTGTACTGGTGTTTGAGTACCTGATTGATGAAGGGTTTATTGAACTCAAGGAGGGATACCGAAACCAAAAGGTTAGCATACCGAAAGGGAAACTATGAGGAGATAAGCAAATTCCTAACAGATATAGCATGGGAAACAGAGCTCAGGGGAAAGACGGCCCAAGATATGATGGATTACATCACGCAGAAGTGCAAGGACGCAGCAAACAAGTTTGTCCCAGTCCAAAAGGAAAACAGTGAAATGAAGATGAGAAACCCATGGTTTAATCAGAGATGTAGGCTAGCTAAGCAGCAAAGTAAAAGGGCATGGAGAAACTATAGGAATAACAGGACACTGGAGAGCAGAGAAAGATACCAGAATGCCAGGAATGAATATGTCAGGATGAGAAGAGAGGCAGAAAGACAATACGAAAATGACATCGCAAGCAAGGCAAAGACTCAGCCTAAATTGTTGCATAGCCACATTAGGAGAAAAACAACAGTAAAGGAACAGGTTATGAAATTAAGGATAGGGGCAGAAGGATTCACTACAAACGACAAGGAAGTGTGTGAGGAACTGAATAAGAAATTCCAGGAGGTCTTCACCTTAGAGCAAGGAGAAATTCCAGAGATAGGAGAGGGAATAGTTAACCAGGAACCACTGGAAGAGTTTGAGATTACCAGCGGGGAAGTAAGGAAGTGTTTACTAGAGTTGGATGTGACAAAGGCTATAGGCCCAGATGGAATCTCCCCTTGGATACTAAAGGAAGGAGCAGAAGAACTGTGCCTACCACTCTCCATAGTGTATAACAAATCACTGGCAACAGGGGAACTGCCAGATATTTGGAAAGCAGCTAACGTAGTCCCGATATACGAGAAAGGGGATAGACAGGAGGCACTGAATTACAGGCCAGTGTCCCTAACCTGCATACCATGCAAGCTGATGGAGAAGATTGTGCGAAGAACGCTAGTGGAGCATCTGGAGCGAAAGAACTTTGTAGCACAGCATCAACATGGGTTCAGGGATGGCAGGTCCTGCCTCACAGAGTTACTTGAATTCTATGACCAGGCAACAAAAATAAGGCAAGGAAGAGAAGGGTGGGCAGACTGCATATTTTTGGATTGTCAGAAAGCCTTTGATACAGTACCACACAAGAGGCTAGTGAAAAAGCTGGAAATGCAGGCTGGAGTGATAGGGAAGGTACTCCATTGGATAAAGGAGTACCTAAGCAACAGGAGACAACGAGTCTGTGTGAGGGGTGAGGTCTCAGATTGGCGAGACGTTACAAGTGGAGTCCCGCAGGGGTCAGTCCTTGGACCTATACTGTTTCTGATATATGTAAATGATCTCCCAGAGGGTATAGAATCGTTTCTCTCAATGTTTGCCAATGATGCAAAAATTTTGAGGAGGACTGAAACTGAGGACGATAGTAGGAGGCTACAAGATGACCTAGACAGACTGAGTGAATGGTCCAACAAATGGCTGTTGAAGTTCAACCCGAGTAAATGCAAAGTATAATGAAACTAGGCAGTGGAAACAGGAGGCCATACACAGGATACAGAATAGGAGATGAAGTACTTAATGAAACAGACAGAGAGAAAGATCTAGGAGTTGATATCACACCAAACCTGTCTCCTGAAGCCCACGTCAAGAGAATAACGTCTGCGGCATATGCGAGGCTGGCTAACATCAGAACAGCCTTCAGGAACCTGTGTAAGGAATCATTCAGAATCTTGTACACCACATATGTAAGACCAATCCTGGAGTATGCGGCCCCAGCATGGAGCCCGTACCTTGTCAAGCACAAGACGAAGCTGGAAAAAGTACAAAGGTATGCTACTAGACTAGTCCCAGAACTAAGAGGCATGAGTTATGAGGAAAGGCTGCTGGAAATGCACCTTACGACACTGGAAGACAGAAGAGTAAGGTGGGACATGATCACAACCTACAAAATCCGCAGGGAAATCGACCGGGTAAACAAGGATAAACTATTTAACACTGGCGGGACGCGAACAAGGGGACACAGATGGAAGCTGAGTGCCCAAATGAGCCACAGAGACGTTAGAAAGAACTTTGTCAGTGTCAGAGTAGTTAACGGATGGAATACATTAGGCAGTGATGTGGTGGAGGCTGACTCCATACACAGTTTATAATGTAGATATGATAGAGCCCAGTAGGCTCAGGAACCTGTACACCAGTTGATTGACAGTTGAGAGGCGGGACCAAAGAGCCAAAGATCAACCCCCGCAAGCACAAATAGGTGAGTACACACACCATGATTGGACCATGACCCCCCTCCCCTTACGTGCCCCCCCCCCACCTCTTCCCCCCTTCTGCCCCAATGCCCACACCTACCCCCTGAGTTCCCCCTGACTAATACACCATCTTTCCCACTCTTACTCCCCATGCTCCATCCTCCCCTCTTCCCCCCCCACCCTCTCTATCCTTCTCCCCCCCCTCAACCTCTCTACCTTTATCCTTCTCTCCCCCAACCTCTCAACCTCTGTCTTACTCTCAGCCTCACGCTGCCTCTCAACCCCCCCCCCTCCTATGCCTATCAAATCTTCCCTAATTTTCAGACCCAGTATGCCCTTCCTACTCCTGACCAACCTACCCAGATCTTCCTACCCAAGACCTTCCTACCTACCATCCTAGATGCCCAGACACCATTCGACCCCCAGTCACCCCGCAGACCCCCAGCGAAAGGGAGAACTCTGGTACCAGAGTTTCCATGAAGAGTCTCAAGGTTTGGTACACCAATGCTGATGGGGTATCTAATAAAGCAGAAGAGATAAAAGAAAGAGTGAGTGAGGCAGATCCTGACATAGTTGCAATAGTGGAAACTAAAATAAATGGCATGATCTCAGATGCAATCTTTCCTGAAGGGTACCAGGTGATACGAAAAGAGAGGACACAGAGACAGGGAGGGGGAGTGGCACTCCTAATAAAGCAGGAATGGAAGTTTGAAGACCTGGGAAATCGGGTTACCAATGAGAGCACAACCTTCATACATGGAACTCTGACAGCAGATGGGAGGAAGATTGTGATCTTGGTAATCTACAATCCCCCAGCAAACAGTAGAAGACCCAGGCAGGAGTATGATGACAACAACAAGGCATGTATAGATGAACTGCAGAAGGCAGCAACATTAGCTCACAGAATGAGAGCGAAGCTGCTGATCATGGGGGACCTAAATCATGGAGAGATAAATTGGGAATGAAGGAATCACCATGGAGGGGACGAAACGTGGGGAGCAAAGTTAGTAGACGTTATAGACAGGAATTTCTTAATACAACATGTGAAGGAAGACACAAGGGAAAGAGGAGGAGATGCACCAAGCCTATTAGACCTGATTTTCACCCAGAACGTAGAAGATATCGAGAATTTAGAGCATGAAATACCTCTAGGGGCCAGCGACCATTGTGTCCTAGTCTTTGACTACATGATGGAACTCAAACTTGTGACCATGGAACAAGAGGTCTGGGAAAGGAGAGTTGACTACAGGAAAGGGGACTATAGGAGGATAAGGGACTACCTGGGAAAAGTGCAGTGGGAGGAAGAAATTAGAGGAAAAACAGTCCAAGATATGATGGACCTGGTCATACGGAAATGCCAGGAGGCCGAAGAGATATTTATACCACCAGTAAAGGGAATAATAAGAGGGAATATAATAACCCATGGTTTAATAGACAGTGTCAGGAAGCAAAAATGGCCAGCAGGCCGGAGTGGAGGAAGTACAGAAGACAAAGAACAGAGGACAACAGGATCAGATACAACAGAGCTAGGAACGATTACATTAACATAAGACGAATATCGTAAAGGGACTATGAGAACGATATTGCGATCAAAGCGAAAAAGCAACCTAAGTTACTACACAGTCATATAAGAAGAAAAATGTCGGTGAACGACCAAGTGACAAGACTAAGGAAGACAGAAGGGGCATATACTGAAAGTGACAAGGAAATCTGCGAGGCACTGAATGCCAGTTTCCATGGAGTGTTCACAACTGAGCCTGAGCAGCCCCCATTGTTAGACGAGATTACCCTAGATGAAAGACTATCAGATATAGAGGTGACAGCAGAGGAGGTAATGAAACAGTTGACAACTCTAGATGCAACTAAAGCAGTTGGCCAGACAAAGTATCACCGTGGATACTAAAAGAAGCAGTGCAGGCCCTCAGCGTGCCTCTGGCAATGATCTTTAATGTGTCACTTATGTCGGGAGAATTGCCCAGTTGCTGGAAGAAGGCAAATGTCGTGCCGATCTTCAAGAAAGGTGATAGGGAGGAGGCACTTAACTATAGACCTGTATCACTGACAAGCATGCCCTGTAAAATACTTGAAAGAATAATTAGGCTACGACTGGTTGCACACCTGGAGAACGTTAGGTTTGTGAACAAACATCTACATGGGTTCTGGACAGGGAAATCGTGCCTAACAAACCTTCTGTAATTCTATGATAAAATAACGAGGATAAGACAGGACAGAGATGGCTGGGCAGACTGCATATTTCTAGACTGCCAAAAGGCCTTTGATACAGTACCGCACATGAGACTGCTGTTCAAACTCGAGAGGCAGGCAGGAGTAAGCAGAAAGGTCCTAGCATTGGTAAGGAAGTAACTAACGGGAAGGTGCCAAAGAGTTACGGTAAGGGGCGAGAAGTCGGACTGGCGAACAGTAACGAGTGGAGTACCTCAAGGATCAGTGCTGAGACCAATTCTGTTTCTAATATACGTTAACGACATGTTTACAGGCGTAGAGTCTTACATGTCGATGATCGCGAATGACGCAAAGTTGATGAGAAGAGTTGTGACAGATGAGGATTGCAGGATCCTCCAAGACGACCTGAACAGGTTGCAGAGATGGTCAGAGAAATGGCTACTGGAGTTCAACACGAGCAAATGTAAAGTTATGGAAATAGGACTAGGTGATAGGAGACCAAAGGGACAGTACACAATGAAGGGGAACTGCCTACCTGTGACGACGCGAGAAAGAGACCTGGGAGTGGACGTAATACCTAATCTATCTCTTGAAGTACATATAAAAAGGATAACGACAGCAGCGTACTCTACACTGGCAAAAGTTAGAACGTCATTCAAAAATCAAAGTAAGGAGGCATTTAGGGCGCTTTACACTGCCTACGTGAGGCCAGTCTTAGAGTATGCCGCCTCATTATGGAGTCCCCATCTGAAGAAGCATATAAGGAAACTGGAAAAGGTTCAGAAACTTGCGACGAGACTCGTCCCAGAGCTACGAGGGATGGGGTATGAGGAGCGCCTGAGGGAACTGTGCCTTACGACACTAGAAAGAAGAAGGGAGATGGGGGACATGATAGGAACGTATAAAATACTCAGGGGGATTGACAGAGTGGACATAGACGAAATGTTCACACGGAATAGTAACAGAACGAGGGGACATGGGTGGAAGCTTGAAACTCAGATGAGTCACAGAGATGTTAGGAAGTTTTCTTTTAGCGTGAGAGTAGTGGGAAAATGGAATGCACTTAAGGAGCAGGTTGTGGAAGCAAATACTATTCATAATTTTAAAACTAGATATGATAGGGAAACTAGATATGATAGGGAAATGGGACCGGAGTCATTGCTGTAAACAACCGATGCTCGAAAGGCGGGATCCAAGAGTCAATGCTCGATCCTTCAGACACAAATAGGTGAGTACACACACACATACACACCCAGGAATAGTCATACGAAACTGAACGAATGGTCCAACAAATGGCTACTAAAGTTCAACCCAAGTAAATGTAAGGAAATAAAACTACGGGGAGGAAACAGTAGGCCAGACACAGGATACCGAATAGGAGATGAAGTACTTAATTAAACGGACAGAGAGAAAGATCTAAGAGTTGATATCACACCAAACCTGTCTCCTGAAGCCCACGTCAAGAGAATAACGTCTGCGGCATATGCGAGGCTGGCTAACATCAGAACCGCGTTCAGGAACCTGTGTAAGGAATCATTCAGAATCTTGTACACCACATATGTAAGACCAATCCTGGAGTATGCGGCCCCAGCATGGAGCCCGTACCTCGTCAAGCACATGGCAATGCTGGAAAAAGTTCAGAGGTATGCCACTAGACTAGTCCCAGAACTAAGAGGCATGAGTTACGAGGAAAGGCTGCAACTGTTAGGATAAACTATTCAACACTGGTGGGACGCGAACAAGGGGACACAGGTGGAGACTGAGTACCCACATGAGCCACAGAGACGTTAGAAGGAACTTTTCAGTGTCAGAGTAGTTAACAGGTGGAATGCATTAGGCAGTGATGTGGTGGAGGCTGACTCCATACACAGTTTATAATGTAGATATGATAGAGCCCAGTAGGCTCAGGAACCTGTACACCAGTTGATTGACAGTTGAGAGGCGGGACCAAAGAGCCAAAGCTCAACCCCCGCAAGCACAAATAGGTGAGTACATACCAACATGTGGGCCACACCACATACCAACATGTGGGCCACACCACATACCAACATGTGGGCTACACCACATACCAACATGTGGGCCACACCACATACCAACATGTGGGCCACACCACATACCAACATGTGGGCCACACCACATGTTGGTATGTGGTGATTACATTGATAACAGTGTTATGCTCCCAGGTAGCTGAGAAACGAGTCTACCTTGAGAGTTGTTCTGCAAGACCTGACCTAAATAAGAGGTCACAGAAAAATAGACATGAAGATACATACGTAAAACAATTGGGTAAATTTGACAGACAGTTTAAGAATATGGGCAGTGAATCAGGATATAGATAAATGACTGGTTATGAGATGTGGAGAGTTGGCTGGAGGCGTGAGGCTCGCTGGCAGAGTAGCTTGAGCACTTGAGCTGAAGAACTCGTGAGGGGAGGACGTGCTCTGTTGAGCCCCTGCTGAAGATGAACCCCTGTTTGATATACCTTCAAGAGGAAGGGAGTGGACAGACTTTTCGGCTGTGGAATACGTTTGTGGACGTGCCAACTCGAGTCGTGAAGTGCAGAAGGTGTTGAAGGGGCAGTTAAAGCAGTTCTGTGGGTAGCTTGAGGCGCCCTCAGTGTCCCGCCCCGTCACAGAGCGCCCTGCAAGACACCTTTTGTGGTAGGCACAATTTTAACCAGTTAATAGTGATTGCCTATAGTTGATCGTATGCCCAGCGATCGTATCAAGTGTCTGTTGATATGTTAGGCATGTTTTGATAAGGCAGAAGGCCTAAATAAGTGAGTAAAGATGAAGGAACGTCCTGGAGGGCGGAGCGACGTCCATCCTCTCCAAGCGCTGGCAGGTAACTGAGGAGCCTCAGCTCCTGACAGAGGGGCTGCCCCCCAGCGGCAGGCTGAGGAACCACCCAGCGGGAGGCGGAAGATGGACTCGTCCTGGATGGGGGAGTCCGTCCTTACAGCATGCAGAAAGCAGGGAGATGTCAAGTGAAACATTTATTGTGTGTGATTCATTTCAGTTAAGTGTTTGTAGAGGAACATTTTTATTGGCGTGTAGATGGGTTGCAGGTTTGTCTGAGGAAGGAGTTGCTGAGGAAGCCAGGAGAGTGGGAGTAGTTGATGACACTCCAAGGTTGTGGAAGGTACTGAGCTCTGTGGAGGAGCAGCCATACAGTGAGGAGCAGGACCTCAAGCTGTGAGAAGAGGAGCAGTGAAGTGAAGTTTCACATGTTTCTGTGATACCAGTGGTGAAGCACCATTGTTGCTCAAGGAAGACTTCATGGTGTAGCAGCCGGGAGAGCTGTGGAGGACCCTGGTAGACTGGTCTAGGAAAACCTGTAGATGTCAGGGTAGTGAACTTCCAGACGTGGGAAGGAAGTTCTTATTGACTACTTGTAGGGAGTTGGTAGCGTGTTTGGTGGTCATTAGCGTGCAAGACGCAGTGAAAGGTGGGTGATTGGTTACCATTTATGTGCCAAAAAGTACTTATACTGAAGTATAGAGTTACAACCGTAGGTTGGATTACCTGCAGAGACATACATATGTGTTCTAGGACTGATAGGCTGATTGATCATTGTTGTTTATCAAGGAATATTTATGTTATCCCAGTTATAGGCTGGTTTTCCTTGTATACATTTACGTATATATATTCTCTTGCTGATAGTGTAATATTGTCTTATGAGCCTTGACCTACTTGGTGAGGTTGGTGGTATAAGTGGTGAGTCAGGAGTTGGGCTCCCACTTGATAGGCAGATGACAGAATCCTGATGGTATTGGAGTACAACCTGACTACAATAGTATAGAGCGTTGGATTCATATTATTATATGTGTGTATGTATTGTGCATGTGCCTTGTTCAGTAAATGTTTTCAAATTTGCTGGTGTTTGCCCTTGTCCTAGTGAGGCTTCACAGAAAGTAGAAAAGAGGGAGAGAGAGAAAGAACCACTACTGTGGACAGGGTAGAACAGAATAATAATAAGAGAAAGGGGATTGAGGAGGTCATACCAAATAAGAAGAGAGTAAGGAGTCACGGCGGCTCGAGTGGGTGTGTGCACGTGACAACGAGGTCAGTATTGGAGCCGCATCCCCTAAACGTGTGACGTTGAACGCTTCGACAGTGTACAGGTGAGTACATTGATGACAGTTTACAGGTGAGTACATTGATGACAGTTTACAGGTGAGTACATTGATGACAGTGTACAGGTGAGTACATTGATGACAGTGTACAGGTGAGTACATTGATGACAGTGTACAGGTGAGTACACTGATGACAGTGTACAGGTGAGTACACTGATGACAGTGTACAGGTGAGTACACTGATGACAGTGTACAGGTGAGTACACTGATGACAGTTTACAGGTGAGTACATTGATGACAGTGTACAGGTGAGTACATTGATGACAGTTTACAGGTGAGTACACTGATGACAGTGTACAGGTGAGTACACTGATGACAGTTTACAGGTGAGTACACTGATGACAGTGTACAGGTGAGTACATTGATGACAGTGTACAGGTGAGTACATTGATGACAGTGTACAGGTGAGTACACTGATGACAGTTTACAGGTGAGTACATTGATGACAGTGTACAGGTGAGTACATTGATGACAGTGTACAGGTGAGTACACTGATGACAGTGTACAGGTGAGTACATTGATGACAGTGTACAGGTGAGTACACTGATGACAGTGTACAGGTGAGTACACTGATGACAGTTTACAGGTGAGTACATTGATGACAGTGTACAGGTGAGTACACTGATGACAGTGTACAGGTGAGTACATTGATGACAGTGTACAGGTGAGTACACTGATGACAGTGTACAGGTGAGTACACTGATGACAGTGTACAGGTGAGTACACTGATGACAGTGTACAGGTGAGTACACTGATGACAGTTTACAGGTGAGTACATTGATGACAGTGTACAGATGAGTACATTGATGACAGTTTACAGGTGAGTACACTGATGACAGTGTACAGGTGAGTACACTGATGACAGTGTACAGGTGAGTACACTGATGACAGTGTACAGGTGAGTACATTGATGACAGTGTACAGGTGAGTACATTGATGACAGTGTACAGGTGAGTACACTGATGACAGTTTACAGGTGAGTACATTGATGACAGTGTACAGGTGAGTACATTGATGACAGGGTACAGGTGAGTACACTGATGACAGTGTACAGGTGAGTACATTGATGACAGTGTACAGGTGAGTACACTGATGACAGTGTACAGGTGAGTACACTGATGACAGTTTACAGGTGAGTACATTGATGACAGTGTACAGGTGAGTACATTGATGACAGTGTACAGGTGAGTACATTGATGACAGTGTACAGGTGAGTACACTGATGACAGTGTACAGGTGAGTACACTGATGACAGTGTACAGGTGAGTACATTGATGACAGTGTACAGGTGAGTACACTGATGACAGTGTACAGGTGAGTACACTGATGACAGTTTACAGGTGAGTACATTGATGACAGTGTACAGGTCAGTACATTGATGACAGTGTACAGGTGAGTACATTGATGACAGTGTACAGGTGAGTACATTGATGACAGTGTACAGGTGAGTACATTGATGACAGTGTACAGGTGAGTACATTGATGACAGTGTACAGGTGAGTACATTGATGACAGTGTACAGGTGAGTACACTGATGACAGTGTACAGGTGAGTACATTGATGACAGTGTACAGGTGAGTACACTGATGACAGTGTACAGGTGAGTACACTGATGACAGTTTACAGGTGAGTACATTGATGACAGTGTACAGGTGAGTACATTGATGACAGTTTACAGGTGAGTACATTGATGACAGTGTACAGGTGAGTACACTGATGACAGTGTACAGGTGAGTACACTGATGACAGTTTACAGGTGAGTACATTGATGACAGTGTACAGGTCAGTACATTGATGACAGTGTACAGGTGAGTACATTGATGACAGTGTACAGGTGAGTACATTGATGACAGTGTACAGGTGAGTACATTGATGACAGTGTACAGGTGAGTACACTGATGACAGTGTACAGGTGAGTACACTGATGACAGTGTACAGGTGAGTACACTGATGACAGTGTACAGGTGAGTACACTGATGACAGTGTACAGGTGAGTACACTGATGACATTGTACAGGTGAGTACATTGATGACAGTGTACAGGTGAGTACACTGATGACAGTTTACAGGTGAGTACATTGATGACAGTGTACAGGTGAGTACATTGATGACAGTGTACAGGTGAGTACATTGATGACAGTGTACAGGTGAGTACACTGATGACAGTGTACAGGTGAGTACATTGATGACAGTGTACAGGTGAGTACACTGATGACAGTGTACAGGTGAGTACACTGATGACAGTTTACAGGTGAGTACATTGATGACAGTGTACAGGTGAGTACATTGATGACAGTTTACAGGTGAGTACATTGATGACAGTGTACAGGTGAGTACATTGATGACAGTGTACAGGTGAGTACATTGATGACAGTGTACAGGTGAGTACATTGATGACAGTGTACAGGTGAGTACACTGATGACAGTGTACAGGTGAGTACACTGATGACAGTGTACAGGTGAGTACATTGATGACAGTTTACAGGTAAGTACATTGATGACAGTGTACAGGTGAGTACATTGATGACAGTGTACAGGTGAGTACATTGATGACAGTGTACAGGTGAGTACATTGATGACAGTGTACAGGTGAGTACATTGATGACAGTGTGCAGGTGAGCACATTGATGACAGTGTACAAGTGAGTACACTGATGACAGTGTACAGGTGAGTACACTGATGACAGTGTACAGGTGAGTACATTGATGACAGTTTACAGGTAAGTACATTGATGACAGTGTACAGGTGAGTACATTGATGACAGTGTACAGGTGAGTACATTGATGACAGTGTACAGGTGAGTACATTGATGACAGTGTACAGGTGAGTACATTGATGACAGTGTACAGGTGAGTACACTGATGACAGTGTACAGGTGAGTACACTGATGACAGTGTACAGGTGAGTACACTGATGACAGTGTACAGGTGAGTACACTGATGGTGTCACCACGCCCCTCGCTCCTCGCTAATGACTCGGCTAACTACCCATTAATTACGCAGTGTTGTAAACAACGAGCAGCGCCCTGGTGGGTGTACTCACCTAGTTGTGCTTGCGGGGGTTGAGCTCTGGCTCTTTGGTCCCGCCTCTCAACTGTCAATCAACTGGTGTACAGGTTCCTGAGCCTACTGGGCTCTATCATATCTACATTATAAACTGTGTATGGAGTCAGCCTCCACCACATCACTGCCTAATGCATTCCACCTGTTAACTACTCTGACACTGACAAAGTTCTTTCTAACGTCTCTGTGGCTCATGTGGGTACTCAGTCTCCACCTGTGTCCCCTTGTTCGCATCCCGCCAGTGTTGAACACTTTATCCTTATCTACCCTGTCAGTTTCCCTGAAATTTTTTTGTGATGATCATGTCTCCCCTTACTCTTCTGTCTTCCAGTGTCGTAAGATGCATTTCCCGCAGCCTTTCCTCGTAACTCATGCCTCTTAGTTCTGGGACTAGTCTAGTGGCATACCTTTGGACTTTTTCCAGCTTCGTCTTGTGCTTGACAAGGTACGGGCTCCATGCTGGGGGCCGCATACTCCAGGATTGGTCTTACATATGTGGTGTACAAGATTCTGAATGATTCCTTACACAGGTTCCTGAACGCCGTTCTGATGTTAGCCAGCCTCGCATATGCCGCAGACGTTATTCTCTTTATGTGGGCTTCAGGAGACAGGTTTGGTGTGATATCAACTCCTAGATCTTTCTCTCTGTTCGTTTCATTAAGTACTTCATCTCCCATTCTGTATCCTGTGTCTGGCCTCCTGTTTCCACTGCCTAGTTTCATTACCTTACATTTACTCAGGTTGAACTTTAGTAGCCATTTGTCGGACCATTCATTCAGTCTGTCTAGGTCATCTTGTAGCCTCCTACTATCATCCTCAGTTTTAATCCCCCTCATAATTTTTGCATCATCAGCAAACAATGAGAGGAACGATTCTATACCTTCTGGAAGATCATAAGCAGAAACAGTATAGGTCCAAGGACTGAACCCTGAGGGACTCCACCGGTGACGCCTCGCCACTCCGAGACCTCACCCCTCACAGTGACTCGCTGTCTCCTGTTGCTTAGGTACTCCCTTATCCAGTGGAGTACCTTCCCTTTCACTCCTGCCTGCATCTCCAGCTTATGCACTAGTCTCTTATGTGGTATGTGGCGCGGCCCGCATGCTGGTATGTGGCGCGGCCCGCATGCTGGTATGTGGCGCGGCCCGCATGCTGGTATGTGGCGCGGCCCGCATGCTGGTATGTGGCGCGGCCCGCATGCTGGTATGTGGCGCGGCCCGCATGCTGGTATGTGGCGCGGCCCGCATGCTGGTATGTGGCGCGGCCCGCATGCTGGTATGTGGCGCGGCCCGCATGCTGGTATGTGGCGCGGCCCGCATGCTGGTATGTGGCGCGGCCCGCATGCTGGTATGTGGCGCGGCCCGCATGCTGGTATGTGGCGCGGCCCGCATGCTGGTATGTGGCGCGGCCCGCATGTTGATCATGTTACCGGTGTATGAGTTACACCATCATTGGCCTTTCCTGGGACACCAGATACCTCTCCCACTCTCTCACTCTCACTATCACACACTCTCACTATCACACACTCTCACTATCACACACTTTGAATTTCACATACTATCACACTCACTCACATATTCTCTCTCTCTCTCTCTCTCTCTCTCTCTCTCTCTCTCTCTCTCTCTCTCTCTCTCTCTCTCTCTCTCTCTCTCTCTCTGTCTCTCTCTCTCTCTCTCTCTCTCTCTCTCTCTCTCTCTCTCTCTCTCTCTCTCTCTCTCTCTCTCTCTCTCTCTCTCTCTCTCTCACTCTCACTCTCACTCTCACTCTCACTCTCTCTCTCTCTCTGTGTCTCTCTCTCTCTCTCTCTGTGTCTCTCTCCCTCCCTCCCCCCTGGCCCCACCTACCAACAATGTACAGGACCTGCACCAAGCATACATCACCCTATTAGGTCCCATACACAAATGACTCTCCACACTGCCCCAGGCAGCACCCATTACACCCCACCGTCACGGCTAATGGTTATACGACACCTGCCCATTATGCCAGTCACTCTAATGGCCCCATTACCCATTTGCTCCAATTAACGTGTGTTCACATCTGTACAATATTTGGAAAAATGTACAATATTTTGCTGGTATTATTTATTTTTTAGTTCTCTATGCTTAGCAGTATAGTGACTTTGTTGTCACTATACTGCCTCACCATCCCCAGTGACCACCATGATGGTCACTATACTGCCTCACCATCACCAGTGACCACCATGATGGTCACTATACTGCCTCACCATCACCAGTGACCACCATGATGGTCACTATACTGCCTCACCATCACCAGTGACCACCATGATGGTCACTATACTGCCTCACCATCACCAGTGACCACCATGATGGTCACTATACTGCCTCACCATCACCAGTGACCACCATGATGGTCACTATACTGCCTCACCATCACCAGTGACCACCATGATGGTCACTATACTGCCTCACCATCCCCAGTGACCACCATGATGGTCACTATACTGCCTCACCATCACCAGTGACCACCATGATGGTCACTATACTGCCTCACCATCACCAGTGACCACCATGATGGTCACTATACTGCCTCACCATCACCAGTGACCACCATGATGGTCACTATACTGGCTCACCATCACCAGTGACCACCATGATGGTCACTATACTGCCTCACCATCACCAGTGACCACCATGATGGTCACTATACTGCCTCACCATCACCAGTGACCACCATGATGGTCACTATACTGCCTCACCATCCCCAGTGACCACCGTGATGGTCACTATACTGCCTCACCATCACCAGTGACCACCATGATGGTCACTATACTGCCTCACCATCACCAGTGACCACCATGATGGTCACTATACTGCCTCACCATCACCAGTGACCACCATGATGGTCACTATACTGTCTCACCATCACCAGTGACCACCGTGATGGTCACTATACTGCCTCACCATCACTAGTGACCACCATGATGGTCACTATACTGCCTCACCATCACCAGTGACCACAATGATGGTCACTATTCTGCCTCACCATCACCAGTGACCACAATGAGGGTCACTATACTGTCTCACCATCACCAGTGACCACCGTGATGGTCACTATACTACCTCACCATCCCCAGTGACCACCATGATGGTCACTATACTGCCTCACCATCACCAGTGACCACCATGATGGTCACTATACTGCCTCACCATCACCAGTGACCACCATGATGGTCACTATACTGCCTCACCATCACCAGTGACCACCATGATGGTCACTATACTGTCTCACCATCACCAGTGACCACCGTGATGGTCACTATACTACCTCACCATCAAGAGTGTCACTATAACTGCACCATACATAAGACTTGTGTCACACTGGGGGCACTGAGTTGACTGTAATTGCAGAGATAATTGGTCACTATAATTACAGGGTAGTTACCGTGGATAATTACCCCGCCCCCCCAAGACCCTCTCCAGAATGTGTATAGATTTCTTCCTCCTCCTCTGACCTCCTACTTCAGGTCTAACTACCTCCTAACTACCTCTGACCTCCTGCTTCAGGTCTAACTACCTCCTAACTACCTCTGACCTCCTGCTTCAGGTCTAACTACCTCCTAACTACCTCTGACCTCCTGCTTCAGGTCTAACTACCTCCTAACTACCTCTGACCTCCTGCTTCAGGTCTAACTACCTCCTAACTACCTCTGACCTCCTGCTTCAGGTCTAACTACCTCCTAACTACCTCTGACCTCCTGCTTCAGGTCTAACTACCTCCTAACTACCTCTGACCTCCTGCTTCAGGTCTAACTACCTCCTAACTACCTCTGACCTCCTGCTTCAGGTCTAACTACCTCCTAACTACCTCTGACCTCCTGCTTCAGGTCTAACTACCTCCTAACTACCTCTGACCTCCTGCTTCAGGTCTAACTACCTCCTAACTACCTCTGACCTCCTGCTTCAGGTCTAACTACCTCCTAACTACCTCTGACCTCCTGCTTCAGGTCTAACTACCTCCTAACTACCTCTGACCTCCTGCTTCAGGTCTAACTACCTCCTAACTACCTCTGACCTCCTGCTTCAGGTCTAACTACCTCCTAATTACCTCTGACCTCCTGCTTCAGGTCTAACTACCTCCTAACTACCTCTGACCTCCTGCTTCAGGTCTAACTACCTCCTAACTACCTCTGACCTCCTGCTTCAGGTCTAACTACCTCCTAACTATCTCTGACCTCCTGCTTCAGGTCTAACTACCTCCTAACTACCTCTGACCTCCTGCTTCAGGTCTAACTACCTCCTAACTACCTCTAACCTCCTGCTTCAGGTCTAACTACCTCCAAATGTATCTCTGACATAACTACCTCACTCTACCCTAACTACCTCTCTCTGACCTCCAACTATCTTCCCTCTATTCCTCTCTCCCTCACCTTCTCTCTCTCTCTCTATCTCCCCTTCCCTCTCTCTCCCTCCCTCTCTCTCCCTCCCTCACTCTCCCTCACTCTCTCCCTCCCTCTCTCTCTCACTCTCTCTCTCCCTCCCTCTCTCTCTCACTCTCTCTCTGCCTCCCTCCCTCCCTTCCCCCCCCCCTCACAATCATCACTGGGTGAGGAAGAGTCTGACCATTTACAGATAATGTCAACTGAGTGTCTGGGATTGATGGAGCCTGGGCCCGGTCTCTAGCGTCCCCAGGAGCCTGGAGCCACTGTCTGCAGGTGTTGTCAGACCATCTTTATCACCCCCGTCCCTCTCCTTCCGTTATTATCGCCCCTTCCTTCCTATCATCTACATCTTCTAATTCATTATTTTTCCCTTCAAGACTTACTGCTGCTTCCTTTCTGCTGTCTGCTGTTGCTGCTGCTCTTGTCTGCTGTTGGTGCTGCTCTTCTCACTGTTGACTGTTCGTCTGCTGGGGCGAGGTGGTAGCTCTTGGACCCCGCCTTCATCACCTATGTTGGCTAATATGTACTGACGCCAGAACTATTTTTTTTCATCTGTCATGTCAGCTACATATCTCACACACACACACACACACTGGTGGGTGGTGGCTGAGCGGACAGTGTTCTATACTCGTGGATCTAGGGACCGGGGTTCGATTCGTCGGTACTGCTGGAAAAACAAATGGGCAAAGTTTCTTTCACATTGATGCTCCTGTTTCCTAGCTGTAAATAGGTACCTGGGAGTTAGACAGCTGTTACGGGCTGCTTCCTGTGTGTGTGTGTGTGTGTACTCACCTAGTTGTACTCACCTAGTTGTGCTTGCGGGGGTTGAGCTCTGGCTCTTTGGTCCCGCCTCTCAACCGTCAATCAACTGGTGTACTGGTTCCTGAGCCTACTGGGCTCTATCATATCTACACTTGAAACTGTGTATGGAGTCAGCCTCCACCACATTGCTTCCTAATGCATTCCATTTGTCAACCACTCTGACACTAAAAAAGTTCTTTCTAATATCTCTGTGGCTCATTTGGGCACTCAGTTTCCACCTGTGTCCCCTTGTGCGTGTGCCCCTTGTGTTAAATAGCCTGTCTTTATCTACCCTGTCGATTCCCTTGAGAATCTTGAATGTGGTGATCATGTCCCCCCTAACTCTTCTGTCTTCCAACGAAGTGAGGTTTAATTCCCGTAGTCTCTCCTCGTAGCTCATACCTCTCAGCTCGGGTACTAGTCTGGTGTGTGTGTGTGTGTGTGTGTGTGTGTGTGTGTGTGTGTGTGTGTGTGTGTGTGTGTGTGTCTGTGTGTGTGTGTGTGTGCGTGTGTGTACTCACCTAGTTGTGTTTGCGGGGGTTGAGCTCTGGCTCTTTGGTCCCGCCTCTCAACCGTCAATCAACAGGTGTACAAATTCATGAGCCTATCGGGCTCTGTCATATTTACACTTGAAACTGTGTATGGAGTCAGCCTCCACCACATCACTTCCTAATGCATTCCACCTGTGTCCCCTTGTGCGTGTTCCCCTTGTGTTAAATAGACTGTCTTTATCTACCCTATCAATCCCCTTCAGAATCTTGAATGTGGTGATCATGTCCCCCCTAACTCTTCTGTCTTCCAGCGAAGTGAGGTTTAATTCCCGTAGTCTCTCCTCGTAGCTCATACCTCTCAGCTCGGGTACTAGTCTGGTGGCAAACCTTTGAACCTTTTCCAGTTTAGTCTTATCCTTGACTAGATATGGACTCCATGCTGGGGCTGCATACTCCAGGATTGGCCTGACATATGTGGTATACAAAGTTCTGAATGATTCTTTACACAAGTTTCTGAATGCCGTTCGTATGTTGGCCAGCCTGGCATATGCCGCTGATGTTATCCGCTTGATATGTGCTGCAGGAGACAGGTCTGGCGTGATATCAACCCCCAAGTCTTTTTCCTTCTCTGACTCCAGAAGAATTTCCTCTCCCAGATGATATCTTGTATCTGGCCTCCTGCTCCCTACACCTATCTTCATTACATTACATTTGGTTGGGTTAAACTCTAACAACCATTTGTTCGACCATTCCTTCAGCTTGTCTAGGTCTTCTTGAAGCCTCAAACAGTCCTCTTCTGTTTTAATCCTTCTCATAATTTTAGCATCGTCCGCAAACATTGAGAGAAATGAATCGATACCCTCCGGGAGATCATTTACATATATCAGAAACAAGATAGGACCGAGTACAGAGCCCTGTGGGACTCCACTAGTGACTTCACGCCAATCGGAGGTCTCACCCCTCACCGTAACTCTCTGCTTCCTATTGCTTAGATACTCCCTTATCCACTGGAGCACCTTACCAGCTACACCTGCCTGTCTCTCCAGCTTATGTACCAGCCTCTTATGCGGTACTGTGTCAAAGGCTTTCCGACAATCCAAGAAAATGCAGTCCGCCCAGCCCTCTCTTTCTTGCTTAATCTGTGTCACCTGATCGTAGAATTCTATCAAGCCTGTAAGGCAAGATTTACCCTCCCTGAATCCATGTTGGCGATTTGTCACGAAGTCCCTTCTCTCCAGATGTGTTACCAGGTTTTTTCTCACGATCTTCTCCATCACCTTGCATGGTATACAAGTCAAGGACACTGGCCTGTAGTTCAGTGCCTCTTGTCTGTCGCCCTTTTTGTATATTGGGACCACATTCGCCGTCTTCCATATTTCTGGTAGGTCTCCCGTCTCTAGTGACTTACTATACACTATGGAGAGTGGCAGGCAAAGTGCCTCTGCACACTCTTTCAGTACCCATGGTGAGATCCCATCTGGACCAACAGCCTTTCTAACATCCAGATCCAGCAGGTGTCTCTTGACCTCCTCTCTCGTAATTTCGAACTCCTCCAAGGCCGCCTGGTTTACCTCCCTTTCTCCTAGCACAGTGACCTCACCCTGTTCTATTGTGAAGACCTCCTGGAACCTCTTGTTGAGTTCCTCACACACCTCTCTGTCATTCTCTGTATACCTGTCCTCGCCTGTTCTAAGTTTCAATACCTGTTCTTTCACTGTTGTTTTCCTTCTGATGTGACTGTGGAGTAGCTTTGGTTCGGTCTTGGCTTTGTTTGCTATATCATTTTCAAAATTTTTCTCTGCTTCTCTTCTCACCCTGACGTACTCATTCCTGGTTCTCTGGTATCTCTCTCTGCTTTCTGGTGTTCTGTTTTTCCGGAAGTTCCTCCACGCCTTTTTGTTCAGTTTCTTCGCTTCCATACATGCCCTATTATACCATGGATTCTTCTGTTGCTTCTCGGATTTTTCCCTTTGGGCCGGGATGAACCTGTTTACTGCCTCCTGACACTTTTGGGTAACATAGTCCATCATACCCTGTACAGACTTGTCTCTGAGGTCTGTGTCCCAAGGTATTTCACTTAGGAAACTTCTCATCTGTTCATAATTCCCCTTTCGGTATGCCAGCCTTTTGATTCCTAGTTCTTTTTGGGGGGAGATAAGTCCTAGCTCTACCAGGTACTCAAAGTTCAATACACTGTGGTCACTCATTCCCAAGGGCGCTTCCATCTTAACTTCCCTTGTATCCCATTCATTTAGGGTAAATATCAAATCAAGCATTGCTGGTTCATCTTCTCCTCTCATTCTTGTTGGTTCTTTGGTGTGCTGGCTTAGAAAGTTTCTTGTTGCCACGTCCAGCAGCTTAGCTCTCCATGTTTCTGGTCCTCCATGCGGGTCTCTGTTCTTCCAATCTATCTTCCCATGGTTGAAGCCTCCCATAATTAGTAGTCCAGATCCATTCCTGCTCCTGTGTGTGTGTGTGTGTGTGTGTGTGTGTGTGTGTGTGTGTGTGTGTGTGTGTGTGTGTGCGTGTGTGTGTGTGTGTGTGTGTGTGTGCGTGTGTGTGTGTGTGTGTGTGTGTGTGTGTGTGTGTGTGTGTGTGTGTGTGTGTGTGTGTGTGTGTGTGTGTGTGTGTGTGTGTGTGTGACAAAAAATAGTTAGTATTTAGTAACAGTTGATTTACAAGTGAGAGTCCGGTAGAAAGAGCAGAGCTCAACCACCGCAAGCACAACTAGGTGAATACAAACACCCAAACCATCCTAACCTCCCCCAAACCATCCTTACTTCCCCAAACCACCCTAACTTTCCCCAAACCATCCTAACTTTCCCCAAACCACCCTAACCTTCCCCAAACCATCCTAACTTTCCCCAAACCATCCTAACTTTCCCCAAACCATCCTAACTTTCCCCAAACCATCCTAACTTTCCCCAAACCATCCTAACCTTCCCCAAACCATCCTAACTTTCCCCAAACCACCCTAACCTTCCCCAAACCATCCTAACTTTCCCCAAACCATCCTAACTTTCCCCAAACCACACTAACCTTCCCCAAACCATCCTAACCTTCCCCAAACCATCCTAACTTTCCCCAAACCATCCTAACTTTCCCCAAACCACACTAACCTTCCCCAAACCATCCTAACCTTCCCCAAACCATCCTAACTTTCCCCAAACCATCCTAACTTTCCCCAAACCACACTAACCTTCCCCAAACCATCCTAACTTCCCCAAACCATCCTAACCTACCCCAAACCATCCTAACCTTTCCCAAACCATCCTAACCATCCCCAAACCATCCTAACCTACCCCAAACCATCCTAACCTTTCCCAAACCATCCTAACCTACCCCAAACCATCCTAACCTTTCCCAAACCATCCTAACCTTCCCCAAACCATCCTAACTTACCCCAAACCATCCTAACCTTTCCCAAACCACCCTAACCTTCCCCAAACCATCCTAACTTACCCCAAACCATCCTAACCTTTCCCAAACCATCCTAACCTACCCCAAACCATCCTAACCTTTCCCAAACCATCCTAACCTTCCCCAAACCATCCTAACTACCCCAAACCACCCTAACCTTTCCCAAACCATCCTAACCTTCCTCAAACCATCCTAACCTCCCCCAAACCATCCTAACTTCCCCAAACCATCCTAACCTACCCCAAACCATCCTAACCTCCCCCAAACCATCATAACCTACCCCAAACCATCCTAACTTCCCCAAACCATCCTAACCTCCCCCAAACCATCATAACCTACCCCAAACCATCCTAACTTCCCCAAACCATCCTAACTTACCCCAAACCATCCTAACCTTTCCCAAACCATCCTAACTACCCCAAACCATCCTAACCTTTCCCAAACCATCCTAACTACCCCAAACCATCCTAACCTCCCCCAAACCATCCTAACCTCCCCCAAACCATCCTAACTACCCCAAACCATCCTAACCTCCCCCAAACCATCCTAACCTCCCCCAAACCATCCTAACTACCCCAAACCATCCTAACCTCCCCCAAACCATCCTAACCTCCCCCAAACCATCCTAACATACCCCAAACCATCCTAACCTCCCCCAAACCATCCTAACCTCCCCCAAAAAATCCTAACTTCCCCAAACCATCCTAACCTTTCCCAAACCATCCTAACTACCCCAAACCATCCTAACCTCCCCCAAACCATCCTAACCTCCCCCAAACCATCCTAACATACCCCAAACCATCCTAACCTCCCCCAAACCATCCTAACCTCCCCCAAAAAATCCTAACTTCCCCAAACCATCCTAACCTTCCCCAAACCATCCTAACCTCCCCCAAACCATCCTAACCTACCCCAAACCATCCTAACCTTTCCCAAACCATCCTAACCTTCCCCAAACCATCCTAACCTCCCCAAACCATCCTAACTTCCCCAAACCATCCTAACCTACCCCAAACCATCCTAACCTCCCCCAAACCATCCTAACTTCCCCAAACCATCCTAACTTCCCCAAACCATCCTAACCTCCCCAAACCATCCTAACTTCCCCAAACCATCCTAACCTACCCCAAACCATCCTAACCTACCCCAAACCATCCTAACCTCCCCTAAACCATCCTAACTTCCCCAAACCATCCTAACCTACCCCAAACCATCCTAACCTCCCCCAAACCATCCTAACCTACCCCAAACCATCCTAACCTTTCCCAAACCATCCTAACCTTTCCCAAACCATCCTAACCTTCCCCAAATCATCCAAACTTCCCCAAACCATCCTAACCTACCCCAAACCATCCTAACCTTTCCCAAACCATCCTAACCTCCCCCAAACCATCCTAACCTACCCCAAACCACCCTAACCTTCCCCAAACCATCCTAACCTACCCCAAACCATCCTAACTTAACCCAAACCTTCCTAACTTACCCCAAACTATCCTAACCTACCCCAAACCATCCTAACTTACCCCCAAACCATCCTAACTTAACCCAAACCATCCTAACCTAAACCAAACCATCCTAACTTACCCCAAACCATCCTAACTTAACCCAAACCATCCTAACCTAAACCAAACCATCCTAACTTACCCCCAAACCATCCTAACTTACCCCCAAACCATCCTAACTTAACCCAAACCATCCTAACCTAAACCAAACCATCCTAACTTACCCCAAACCATCCTAACTTAACCCAAACCATCCTAACCTAAACCAAACCATCCTAACTTACCCCAAACCATCCTAACTTAACCCAAACCATCCTAACCTAAACCAAACCATCCTAACTTACCCCCAAACCATCCTAACTTAACCCAAACCATCCTAACTTACCCCAAACCATCCTAACCTGTCACTTGTACCACCTGTGTCCCCTGTACTACCTGTATCACCTGTGTCACCTGTGTCACCTGTACCACCTGTACGACCTGTGTCACCTGTTCCAATTGTTCCACCTGTGTCGCCTGTGTCACCTGTACCACCTGTGTCACCTGATTCACCTGTACCACCTGGACGACTTATACCACCTGTGTCACCTGTGTCACCGGTGTCTTCTGTACCGATTGAATCACCTGTGTCACCTGTTCCAATTGTACCACCTGCGTCACCTGTGTCACCTGTACCAACTTTGTCACCTGTACCACCTGTACCACCTGTGTCACCTGTACCACCTGAGTCACCTGTACCACCTGTACCACCTGTGTTACCTGTGTCACCTGTACCACTTGAACCACCTGTGTCACCTGTACCACCTGTGTCACATTTGTCACCTTTATCACTTGTGTCACCTGTACCACCTGTACCACCTATACCACGTGTACCACCTGTACCACTTGTGTAACCTTTGTCACCTGTACCACCTTTTTCACCTATACCACCTGTGTCTCCTGTACCACCTGTACCACCTGTGTCACCTGTACCACCTGTGTCACCATTACTACCTGTACCACCTGTGTCACCTGTACCACCTGTACCACCTTTGTCACCTGTACCACATGTACCACCTGTGTCACCTGTACCACCTGTGTCACCTTTACTACCTGTACCACCTGTGTCACCTGTACCACTTGTACCACCTGTGTCACCTGTACCACCTGTGTCACATGTACCACCTGTTCCAGCTGTGTCACCTGTACCACCTGTGTCACCTGTACCACCTGTGTCCCCTGTACCACTTGTACCACCTGTACCCCCTGTACCACCTTTACCACCTTTACCACCTGGGTCATCTGTTCAAAATGTACCACCTGTGTCACCTGTACCACCTGTGTCACCTGTACCACCTGTGTTACCTGTACCACCTGTACCACCTGTGTCACCTCTACCACCTGGGTCATCTGTTCAAAATGTACCACCTGTGTCACCTGTGTCACCTGTACCACCTGTACCACCTGTGTCACCTTTGTCCCCTATACCACCTGTACCACCTGTGTCACCTTTACCACCTGTGTCACATGTGTCAACTGTTCTACCAGTAACACCTGTACCACTTGTACCACCTGTGTCACCTGTATCACCTGTGTCACCTGTACCACTTGTACCACCTGTGTCACCTGTACCATCTGTGTCACCAGTACCACATGTGTCACCTGTACCACCTGTGTCACCTGTACCACCTGTACTATCCGTAACACCTGTGTCACCTGTACAACCTGTACCAAATGTACCACCTGTACCACTTGTATCACCTGTGTCACCTGTACCACTTGTACCACCTGTGTCGCCTGCGTCACCTGTACTAACTGTGTCACCTGTACCACATGTGTCACCTGTACCACCTGTGTCACCTGTACCACCTGTGTCACCTGTACCACCTGTGTCACCTGTACCACCTGTGTCACCTGTACCACCTGTGTCACCTGTACCACTTGTACACCTGTACCACCAGTACCACCTGTGTCACCTGTGCCACCTGTACACCTGTGTCACCTGTACCACCTGTGTCACCTGTACCACCTGTGTCATCTGTATCACCTGTACCACCTGTGTCACCTGTACCATCTGTGTCACCTGTACCACCTGTGTCACCTGTACCACCTGTACTATCCGTAACACCTGTGTCACCTGTACAACCTGTACCAAATGTACCACCTGTACCACCTGTGTCATCTGTACCAAATGTACCACCTGTGTCACCTGTACTACCTTTACCAACTGTTCCACCTGTATACCTGTACCACCTGTATCACCTGTTTCACCTGTACCACATGTGTCACCTGTACCTCCTGTATCACCTGTACCATCTGTGTCACCAATACCACCTGTACCACCTGTGTCGCCTGCGTCACCTGTACCACCTGTGTCACCTGTACCACATGTGTCATCTGTACCACCTGCGTCACCTGTACCACCTGTACCACATGTGTCATCTGTACCACCTGTTTCACCTGTACCATCTGTGTCACCTGTACCACCTGTGTCACCTGTACCACCTGTACTATCCGTAACACCTGTGTCACCTGTACAACCTGTACCAAATGTACCACCTGTATCACCTGTACAACCTGTCATCTGTACCAAATGTACCACCTGTGTCACCTGTGTCACCTGTACTAACTTTACCAACTGTACCACCTGTACACCTGTACCACCTGTATCACCTGTGTCACCTGTACCACCTGTGTCACCTGTACCTCCTATATCACCTGTACCACCTGTGTCACCAGTACCACCTGTGTCGCCTGCGTCACCTGTGTCACCTGTACCACATGTGTCACCTTGTTACGGACCCGAGCCCAGCGTCCGAGCATGGAGCAGTGACGACCACGCCATCTGTGGGTCAGCTCCCGAAACCCCCTCCAAATGGACGACGCCACCTAGTGAGGACGAGAATTACCAGCCACAAGGGCAAGTTTCCCGTCCTGATCAGCTCATAACACAGCCGCTGCTGACCTCTGGTGAGGTGACGCTTGGACAGCCACGCCATCTATGGAGTGGATAGGTGGGCGTTTGTGTCTAAGCCTGTAAGTGAGGTGCCCTAGAGTGTAACTAGCACTGATGACGTGTCTGATTACAGAGTCGACCTGGGACTGCTGAATCGGACGTTGGATCAGTCTACCCAAGGCAGCCGTATAGCCTCCAAGTATTAGCTGCAGAAGTTGTGAGTCACCCCCTGGATGAACACTGTTGTGTTAGCCTGCCTGTGACGTGGCAGTTGAGGAATTGTCGTACCCGGGGCTGACTAGTAAAGAAGACTAACCACTGAGGTGTTGTGGCGAGGAGAGTGATCTGTGGGATCACACGAGGCTCCTGCCTAGGGCTCGCTACTCTAGTATCGGTCGTGGAGTAGCCTAACCAGCGTAGCTGATTGGAACCTGCCAGCTAAAGGCTGGATTTGTGGTTGAAGGCCTCCACGACGGTGCACCCAGTGGGACTGTGATTTGGCTGGCCTGTGGCCGGGGTAGATTCGCCGAGGGAATCAAAGGATTCATCGTGAGGCCACAAGAGAACCAGGACCACTCGTCTTGAGCACCGTGAACGTTCAGGGTCTTCAGAGGAAGACCACATTGTACATAAGTGTTTATACCTCCCCCGTGTGATAATCTATATATTATTTATGGTGATGGTGATAATTATATTATTAAGTTTTTGCCTTTGTCTCCCGTCCCCTTTAATTTACTTGCGTTACGGAGCACACCCCTTGAAAGCCACTACTAGCTTGGGGCCGGATACCCAAACTCTACTAACATCAGAGAAAGAACCCAGTTGCGACCCGAGACGGCCGTAACACACCTGTACCACCTGTGTCACCTGTACCACCTGTGTCACCTGAAACATCAGTACCACCTGTGTCACCTGTACCACCTGTACACCTGTACCACCTGTGTCACCTGTGCCACCTGTACACCTGTGTCACCTGTGTCACCTTTACCACCAGTGTCACCTGTACAACCTGTACCACCTGTGTCACATGTACCACCAGTGTCACCTTTACCACCTGTGTCACCTGTACCACATGTGTCACCTGTACTACCTGTGTCACCTGTACCACGTGCACAACCTGTACCACCTGTGTCACCTCTACCACCTGTGTCGCCTGTACAACCTGTGTCACCAGTACCACCTGTGTCACCTGTACCACCTGTGTCACCTGTGTCATCTTTACCACCTGTACAACCTGTTTCACCTGCACCACATGTCACCTGTTCCATCTGTGTCACCTGTACCAACTGTACCACCTGCACCACCTGTGTCACCTGTACCACTTGTGTTACCTCTACCGCCTGTGTCACCTGTACCACCTGTGTCACCTGTACTACTCGTGTCACCTGTACCACCTATGTCACCTGTACCACCTGTGTCACCTGTACCACTTGTGTCATATGTACCACCTGTGCCACCTGTACCACCTGTGTCACCTGTACCACCTGTCACCCGTACCACCTGTGTCACCTGTACCACCTGTGTCACCTGTACCACCTGTACCGCCTGTGTCACCTGTACCACCTGTACCACCTGTGTCACCTGTACCACTTGTGTCACCTGTACCACTTGTGTCACCTGTACCACCTGTGTCACCTGTACCACCTGTGTCACCAGTACCACCTGTCACCTGTACCACCTGACTCCTGTACCACCTGTGTCACCAGTACCACTTGTGTCACCTTTACCACCTGTCACCTGTACCACCTGACACCTGTACCACCTGTGTCACCTGTACCACTTGTGTCACCTTTACCACCTGTCACCTGTACCACCTGTGTCACTTGTACCACATGTGTCACCTGTGTCACCTTTACCACCTGTGTCACCTGTACCACCTGTTTCACATGTTCCACCTGTGTCACCTGTACCTCAGGTGACAAGTGACTCAGGCCTCTGTCACCTGTACCACCTGCACCACTTGTACCACCAGTGTCACCAGTACCACCCGTTTCACCTGTGTCACCTGTACCACCTGTTTCACCTGTACCACCTGAGTCACCTATACTGCCTGAGTCACCTGTACCACCTGTGTCACCTGTACCACCTGTGTCACATGTTCCACCAGTGTCACCTTTACCACCCATGTCACCTGTGTCACCTGTGCTACATTTGTCACCTGTACTACATTTGTCACCTGTACTACTTGTACTACCTGTGTCACGTGTACCACCTGTGTCACCTGTACCACCTGTGTCACCTGTACTACCTGTGTCACCTTTATCACCTGTGTCACCTATACCACCTGTGTCATATGTACCTCCTGAGTCACCTGTGTCACCTGTACCACCTGTGCCACTTGTGTCACCTGTACCACCTGTGTCACCTCTACCACCTGTGTCACCTGTACAACCTGTGTCACCAGTACCACCTATGTCACCTGTGTCACCTGTGTCACCTTTACCACCTGTACCACCTGTTTCACCTGCACCACATGTCACCTGTACCACCTGTGTCACCTTTACCACCTGTACCACCTGTTTCACCTGCACCACATGTAACCTGTACCACCTGTGTCACCTGTACCACATTTAGCACCTGTTTCACCTGTTCCATCTGTACCACCTGCACCGCCTGTGTCACCTTTACCACTCGTGTCACCTGTACTACCCGTGTCACCTGTGTTACCTGTAGCACCTGTCACCTGTACCACCTGTGTCACCTGTACCACCTGTGTCACCTGTACCACCTGTGTCACCTGTACAACCTGTCTCCTGTACCACCTGTGTCACCTGTACCACCTGTACCACATGTATCACCTGTACCACCTGTGTCCACTGTACCACCTGTGTCCACTGTACCACCTGTGTCACCTGTGCCACCTGTGTCACCTGTACCACCTGTGTCACCTGTACCACATTTAGCACCTGTTTCACCTGTTCCATCTGTACCACCTGTACCACCTGTGTCACCTGTACCACCCGTGTCACCTGTACCACCCGTGTCACCTGTACCACCCGTGTCACCTGTACCACCTGTGTCACCTGTACCACCTGTGTCACCTGTACCACCTGTGTCACCTGTACCACATTTAGCACCTGTTTCACCTGTTCCATCTGTACCACCTGTACCACCTGTGTCACCTGTACCACCCGTGTCACCTGTACCACCCGTGTCACCTGTACCACCCGTGTCACCTGTACCACCTGTGTCACCTGTACCACCTGTGTCACCTGTACCACCCGTGTCACCTGTACCACCTGTGTCACCTGTACCACCCGTGTCACCTGTACCACCCGTGTCACCTGTACCACCCGTGTCACCTGTACCACCCGTGTCACCTGTACCACCTGTGTCACCTGTACCACCTGTGTCACCTGTACCACCTGTGTCACCTGTACCACATTTAGCACCTGTTTCACCTGTTCCATCTGTACCACCTGTACCACCTGTGTCACATGTACCACTTGTGTCACCTGTACCACCTGTGTCCACTGTACCACCTGTGTCACATGTACCACTTGTGTCACCTGTACCACCTGTGTCCACTGTACCACCTGTGTCACATGTACCACTTGTGTCACCTGTACCACCTGTGTCCACTCTACCACCTGTGTCACATGTACCACCCGTGTCACCTGTACCACCTGTGTCACATGTACCACTTGTGTCACCTGTACCACCTGTGTCCACTCTACCACCTGTGTCACATGTACCACCCGTGTCACCTGTACCACCTGTGTCACCTGTACCACCTGCGTCACCTGTACCACCTGTGTCACCTGTACCACCCGTGTCACCTGTACCACCCGTGTCACCTGTACCACCCGTGTCACCTGTGTCACCTGTGTCACCTGTACCACCTGTGTCACATGTACCACTTGTGTCACCTGTACCACCTGTGTCCACTCTACCACCTGTGTCACATGTACCACTTGTGTCACCTGTACCACCTGTGTCCACTCTACCACCTGTGTCACATGTACCACCCGTGTCACCTGTACCACCTGTGTCACATGTACCACTTGTGTCACCTGTACCACCTGTGTTCACTCTACCACCTGTGTCACATGTACCACCCGTGTCACCTGTACCACCTGTGTCACCTGTACCACCTGCGTCACCTGTACCACCTGTGTCACCTGTACCACCCGTGTCACCTGTACCACCCGTGTCACCTGTACCACCCGTGTCACCTGTACCACCCGTGTCACCTGTACCACCCGTGTCACCTGTACCACCTGTGTCACATGTACCACCTGTGTCACCTGTACCACCCGTGTCACCTGTACCACCCGTGTCACCTGTACCACCCGTGTCACCTGTACCACCTGTGTCACCTGTACCACCTGTTGTTGGAAATAACCAACAGTTTATACATCCGTTGTATTTTTATTCAACATTTGTATTAACCACAAGTAGTTACTAAAATAACTAACTTATAGATTTACTTATCATCATGATTTATATTAAACATATTGCCAGATACCTCCTGGTCTGAGAGACGACGCGAGGAACGACAGGCGGGAACATGGGCCTGGGGCCTCGTAGCCTGGTGGATAGCGCGCAGGACTCGTAATTCTGTGGCGCGGGTTCGATTCCCGCACGAGGAAGATACAAATGGGCAAAGTTTCTTTCACCCTAAATGCCCCTGTTACCTAGCAGTAAATAGGTACCTGGGAGTTAGTCAGCTGTCACGGGCTGCTTCCTGGGGGTGGAGGCCTGGTCGAGGACCGGGCCGCGGGGACACTAAAGCCCCGAAATCATCTCAAGATAACATGAAGTCTCTCAACATTTAGTTGGATTTATAACAGAGTCCAGTTTATCATTTCCTTTACTAAATATAGTTACTTACTAATAATTTTAGTTTCGTAGTATACTACTACTCACTGGAACTCCTTTATTTAGTTGATATTAAGCATTCTAGAGGAAATTATTTTAATGGAAGTGATTTCACTTTAATGTCCTCGATTAGTTGCACAACTTCAATAAGTCAATTTATGTTACACGAAACTCTATTTTATCACAGAAGAATTTAATGTGACATTAATACTCGTCACTACCTTAGTTAATTACGATATTCTATATATATATATATATATATATATATATATATATATATATATATATATATATATATAAGTATATTTTGGTAGCAGTCTTTCGTGTAGACATATATTTTCGAAAATAAATGACATTTATTTTCGGTCATATTTAATAATATATATATATATATATATATATATATATATATATATATATATATATATATATATATATATATATATATATATATATATATATATATATCCGTTTACGCTCGAGATGTCTATAGAGAGCCGCGCATGCGCAATCGGGAGGAGGAGGAAGACGAGAGAGCGTCACCAGCATGACTCGGACGCCATTGACAACGTGCATCAGAGAGCTGCGTTTCGACCGTACTTATTTGGCTCCCACGACCAGTAGAGCGGTGCCACGTTATCTGGCGCATTATAGCCGTGTTCCAGAAGAGTATATCTGCACCTCCATAGTCAACGTCTTTCAAGCAGCAGCTGGAGGACGAAGGATTGCTCAGCTCTCTACATCAACGGACACGCGGCTCGGCGGCGAGGTTCACCTGTTTGTTATCGTGTGGCCACAGCTTGTTGTCGTTAGGCCGTATATATAATAATAAAATCCCGTACGTGTCTTTAGTAATTTTACATTTTAAATAGATGATTATTCTCATTGTTTCTGTAGAAGAAACTTACAGTGCTTGAATATAAATTGCACAGATATTGGCTGAAGATTTCTAGTTATCCTTATAATGTAAGATGTATTTGTAGTTACCTATTATGTAGAAGATTTCTACAATGTAATTGCCTTCCAGCTCCCAGTGGGCGTCACCCGAGGTGCTAGGTGCTAGGTGCTAGGCTTCTCCACCTTCACTTGCAACAATGTGTCCTATGCCACACGTCGTCGGTGGAGCGAGGCTACTGGTTACACCTCTACACTTACACCTTCCAGTTCCCAGTGGGCGTCACCCGACTGGGAGCTAGGTGCTAGGTGCTAGGCTTCTCCACCTTCACTTGCAACAATGTGTCCTATGCCACACGTGGTCGGTGAAGCGAGGCTACTGGTTACACCTCTACACTTACACCTTCCAGTTCCCAGTGGGCGTCACCCGAGGTGCTAGGCTTCTCCACCTTCACTTGCAACAATGTGTCCTATGCCACACGTGGTCGGTGGAGCGTGGCTACTGGTTACACCTCTACACTTACACCTTCCAGTTCCCAGTGGGCGTCACCCGAGGTGCTAGGCTTCTCCACCTTCACTTGCAACAATGTGTCCTATGCCACACGTCGTCGGTGGAGCGTGGCTACTGGTTACACCTCTACACTTACACCTTCCAGTTCCCAGTGGGCGTCACCCGAGGTGCTAGGCTTCTCCACCTTCACTTGCAACAATGTGTCCTATGCCACACGTCGTCGGTGGAGCGTGGCTACTGGTTACACCTCTACACTTACACCTTCCAGTTCCCAGTGGGCGTCACCCGAGGTGCTAGGCTTCTCCACCTTCACTTGCAACAATGTGTCCTATGCCACACGTCGTCGGTGGAGCGTGGCTACTGGTTACACCTCTACACTTACACCTTCCAGTTCCCAGTGGGCGTCACCCGAGGTGCTAGGCTTCTCCACCTTCACTTGCAACAATGTGTCCTATGCCACACGTCGTCGGTGAAGCGAGGCTACTGGTTACACCTCTACACTTACACCTTCCAGCTCCCAGTGGGCGTCACCCGAGGTGCTAGGCTTCTCCACCTTCACTTGCAACAATGTGTCCTATGCCACACGTGGTCGGGGAAGCGAGGCTACTGGTTACACCTCTACACTTACACCTTCCAGCTCCCAGTGGGCGTCACCCGAGGTGCTAGGCTTCTCCACCTTCACTTGCAACAATGTGTCCTATGCCACACGTCGTCGGTGGAGCGAGGCTACTGGTTACACCTCTACACTTACACCTTCCAGTTCCCAGTGGGCGTCACCCGAGGTGCTAGGCTTCTCCACCTTCACTTGCAACAATGTGTCCTATGCCACACGTGGTCGGTGGAGCGTGGCTACTGGTTACACCTCTACACTTACACCTTCCAGTTCCCAGTGGGCGTCACCCGAGGTGCTAGGCTTCTCCACCTTCACTTGCAACAATGTGTCCTATGCCACACGTCGTCGGTGGAGCGTGGCTACTGGTTACACCTCTACACTTACACCTTCCAGTTCCCAGTGGGCGTCACCCGAGGTGCTAGGCTTCTCCACCTTCACTTGCAACAATGTGTCCTATGCCACACGTCGTCGGTGAAGCGAGGCTACTGGTTACACCTCTACACTTACACCTTCCAGCTCCCAGTGGGCGTCACCCGAGGTGCTAGGCTTCTCCACCTTCACTTGCAACAATGTGTCCTATGCCACACGTGGTCGGTGAAGCGAGGCTACTGGTTACACCTCTACACTTACACCTTCCAGCTCCCAGTGGGCGTCACCCGAGGTGCTAGGCTTCTCCACCTTCACTTGCAACAATGTGTCCTATGCCACACGTCGTCGGTGGAGCGAGGCTACTGGTTACACCTCTACACTTACACCTTCCAGTTCCCAGTGGGCGTCACCCGAGGTGCTAGGCTTCTCCACCTTCACTTGCAACAATGTGTCCTATGCCACACGTGGTCGGTGGAGCGTGGCTACTGGTTACACCTCTACACTTACACCTTCCAGTTCCCAGTGGGCGTCACCCGAGGTGCTAGGCTTCTCCACCTTCACTTGCAACAATGTGTCCTATGCCACACGTGGTCGGTGGAGCGAGGCTACTGGTTACACCTCTACACTTACACCTTCCAGTTCCCAGTGGGCGTCACCCGACTGGGAGCTAGGTGCTAGGTGCTAGGCTTCTCCACCTTCACTTGCAACAATGTGTCCTATGCCACACGTGGTCGGTGGAGCGTGGCTACTGGTTACACCTCTACACTTACACCTTCCAGTTCCCAGTGGGCGTCACCCGAGGTGCTAGGCTTCTCCACCTTCACTTGCAACAATGTGTCCTATGCCACACGTGGTCGGTGGAGCGAGGCTACTGGTTACACCTCTACACTTACACCTTCCAGTTCCCAGTGGGCGTCACCCGAGGTGCTAGGCTTCCCCACCTTCACTTGCAACAATGTGTCCTATGCCACACGTGGTCGGTGGAGCGTGGCTACTGGTTACACCTCTACACTTACACCTTCCAGTTCCCAGTGGGCGTCACCCGAGGTGCTAGGCTTCTCCACCTTCACTTGCAACAATGTGTCCTATGCCACACGTGGTCGGTGGAGCGTGGCTACTGGTTACACCTCTACACTTACACCTTCCAGCTCCCAGTGGGCGTCACCCGAGGTGCTAGGCTTCTCCACCTTCACTTGCAACAATGTGTCCTATGCCACACGTGGTCGGTGGAGCGTGGCTACTGGTTACACCTCTACACTTACACCTTCCAGCTCCCAGTGGGCGTCACCCGAGGTGCTAGGCTTCTCCACCTTCACTTGCAACAATGTGTCCTATGCCACACGTGGTCGGTGGAGCGTGGCTACTGGTTACACCTCTACACTTACACCTTCCAGCTCCCAGTGGGCGTCACCCGAGGTGCTAGGCTTCTCCACCTTCACTTGCAACAATGTGTCCTATGCCACACGTGGTCGGTGGAGCGTGGCTACTGGTTACACCTCTACACTTACACCTTCCAGCTCCCAGTGGGCGTCACCCGAGGTGCTAGGCTTCTCCACCTTCACTTGCAACAATGTGTCCTATGCCACACGTGGTCGGTGGAGCGTGGCTACTGGTTACACCTCTACACTTACACCTAAGCTCTTCGTGTTTATCTGTAGTAATAACTCTATAGTTACAGTAGTCATCTCTCAAAGAGATCAATTACATTAACCCTTAACTTGAGGTGCTTCCGGGGCTTAGCGTCCCCGCGGCCCGGTCGTCGACCAGGCCTCCTTTGATTTACCATATACTGTACTATACTATCCAGTAGTATATTAAGGTGCATTTACCTCCAATTAATATTATATAATCAACCTTATTTACTTCATAATGTATTTATTCTGGTGAAGAACCAGCACCAGAATAATGCTAGGGATGTATTAATCTTTTAGCATGTAACCTCACAATTTTGTGTAGGATAATTTGACTCCATTTATATAAGAAATACAATTTCACTAAGATCCATAGGACACTAGTTCTTGGGATCAGTTTAATCCATTGTTTCATTTTGGTTTCCACTTTTTCTCAAAAGTTGGTGGTCCTTCATAGCTATCGAAGTATTTATTTAATTATTAGTTATTGGAGTCAGGTTTTTCCCCCACCACCTGTGTCACCTGTGTCACCTGTGTCACCTGTACCACCTGTGTCACCTGTACCACCTGTGTTACCTGTACCACCTGTATCACCTGTGCCACCTGTGTCACCTGTACCACCTGTGTTACCTGTATCACCTGTGTCACCTGTACCACCTGTGTCACCTGTGTCACCTGTACCACCTGTGTTACCTGTACAACCTGTATCACCTGTGTCACCTGTACCACCTGTGTCACCTGTACCACCTGTGTCACCTGTACCACCTGTGTCACCTGTGTCACCTGTACCACCTGTGTTACCTGTACAACCTGTATCACCTGTGTCACCTGTACCACCTGTGTTACCTGTACCACCTGTGTCACCTGTACAACCTGTACCACCTGTGTTACCTGTACCACCTGTACAACCTGTACCACCTGTACCACCTGTGTCACCTGTACCACCTGTGGCAGTTCTTAAGGTCAAGGCCAGAGTGCCCAACCACTTAAGTCTCCCCTTACAACACCTGTAAATTTTCCTCCAATATGAAGGCTTTGTTTAGACTTATTAAAGACTTTACGAGCTGGGAGCTTCACGAGTCAAGGTTATCGTAGTTATCAACAACCTCGTAAGACTTGAGACATCGTAAACTGATTACCTTAGTAAGTGTAAACAACGCAGCCTCCATGATTGAGGAAAATACTCAGGGATCGTAAGTCAGACTTAAGAGGTTGGTGTGGTCCGGCCTGGTGGTTGGATACTCACCTATTTGTGCTTGCGGGGGTTGAGCTCTGGCTCTTTGGTCCCGCCTCTCAACTGTCAATCAACTGGTGTACAGGTTACTGAGCCTACTGGGCTCTATCATATCTACATTATAAACTGTGTATGGAGTCAGCCTCCACCACATCACTGCCTAATGCATTCCATCCGTTAACTACTCTGACACTGACAAAGTTCCTTCTAACGTCTCTGTGGCTCATGTGGGTACTCAGTCTCCACCTGTGTCCCCTTGTTCGCGTCCCACCCGTGTTGAATAGTTTATTCTTACCTACCCTGTCAATTCCTCTGAGAATTTGTAGGTAGTGATCATTTCTCCCCTTACTCTTCTGTCTTCCAGTGTCGTAAGGTGCATTTCACGCAGCCTTTCCTCGTAACTCATGCCTCTTAGTTCTGGGACTAGTCTAGTAGCATACCTTTGGACTTTTTCCAGCTTCGTCTTGAGCTTGACAAGGTACGGGCTCCATGCTGGGGCCGCATACTCCAGGATTGGTCTTACATATGTGGTGTACAAGATTCTGAATGATTCCTTACACAGGTTCCGGAAGGCTGTTCTGATGTTAGCCAGCCTCGCATATGCCGCAGACGTTATTCTCTTTATGTGGGCTTCAGGAGACAGGTTTGGTGTGATATCAACTCCTAGATCTTTCTCTCTGTTCGTTTCATTAAGTACTTCATCTCCTATTCTGTATCCTGTGTCTGACCTCCTATTTCCACTGCCTAGTTTCATTACCTTACATTTACTCAAGTTGAACTTTAGTAGCTATTTGTTGGACCATTCATTCAGTCAATCTAGGTCTAGGTCACCTTACATTTACTCAAGTTGAACTTTAGTAGCCATTTGTTGGACCATTCATTCAGTCAGTCTAGGTCATCTTGTAGCCTCCTACTATCATCCTCTGTTTCAATCCTCCTCATAATTTGTGCATCATCGGCAAACATTGAGAGAAACGAGTCTATACCCTCTGGGAGATCATTTACATATATCAGAAACAGTATAGGTCCAAGGACTGAACCCTGCGGGACTCCACTTGTGACGTCTCGCCAATCTGAGACCTTACCCCTCACACTGACTCGTTGTCTCCTGTTGCTTAGGTACTCCTTTATCCAATGGAGTACCTTCCCTTTCACTCCAGTCTGCACCTCCAGCTTTCGCATTAGTCTCTAGTGTGGTACTGTATCAAAGGCTTTCTGACAATCCAAAAATATGCAGTCTGTCCACCCTTCTCTTTCTTGCCTTATTTTTGTTGCCTGGTCGTAGAATTCAAGTAACCCTGTGAGGTAGGACCTGCCATCCCCTGAACCCATGTTGATGCTGTGTTACAAAGTTCTTTCGCTCCAGATGTTCCACTAGCTTTCTTCGCACAATCTTCTCCATCAGCTTGCATGGTATGCAGGTTAGGGACACTGGCCTGTAGTTCAGTGCCTCCTGTCTATCCCCTTTCTTGTATATCGGGACTACGTTAGCTGCTTTCCAAATATCTGGCAGTTCCCCCTGTTGCCAGTGATTTGTTATACACTATGGAGAGTGGTAGGCACAGTTCTTCTGCTCCTTCCTTTAGTATCCAAGGGGAGATTCCATCTGGGCCTATAGCCTTTGTCACATCCAACTCTAGTAAACACTTCCTTACTTCCCCGCTGGTAATCTCAAACTCTTACAGTGGTTCCTGGTTAACTATTTCCTCTCTTATCTCTGGAACTTCTCCTTGTGTGTGTGTGTGTGTGTGTGTGTGTGTGTGTGTGTGTGTGTGTGTGTGTGTGTGTGTGTGTGTACTCACCTAGTTGTACTCACCTAGTTGTGTTTGCGGGGGTTGAGCTCTGGCTCTTTGGTCCCGCCTCTCAACCGTCAATCAACAGGTGTACAGATTCCTGAGCCTATTGGGCTCTGTCATATCTACACTTGAAACTGTGTATGGAGTCAGCCTCCACCACATCACCCCCTAATGCATTCCATTTGTCAACCACTCTGACACTAAAGAAGTTCTTTCTAATATCTCTGTGGCTCATTTGGGCACTCAGTTTCCACCTGTGTCCCCTTGTGCGTGTTCCCCTTGTGTTAAATAGACTGTCTTTATCTACCCTATCAATCCCCTTCAGAATCTTGAATGTGGTGAGAATGTGGTGAATGTGTGTGTGTGTGTGTGTGTGTGTGTGTGTGTGTGTGTGTGTGTGTGTGTGTGTGTGTGTGTGTGTGTGTATGTGTGTGTGTGTGTTCTGTGTGTACTCCCCTATTTGTGCTTGCGTGGGTTGAGCTCTGGGTCTTTGATCCCGCCTCTCAACTTTCAATCAACTGGTATACAGGTTCCTGAGCCTACTGGGCTCTATCATATCTACATTTAAAACTGTGTATGGAGTCTGCCTCCACCACATCACTGCCTAATGCATTCCATCCGTTAACTACTCTGACACTGAAAAAGTTCCTTTTAACGTCTCTGTGGCTCATGTGGGTACTCAGTTTCCACCTGTGTCCCCTTGTTCGTGTCCCACCAGTGTTGAATAGTTTATCCTTGTTTACCCGGTCGATTCCTCTGAGGATTTTGTAAGTTGTGATCATGTCTCCCCTTACTCTTCTGTCTTCCAGTGTCGTAAGATGCATTTCCCGCAGCCTTTCCTCGTAACTCATGCCTCTTAGTTCTGGGACTAGTCTAGTGGCATACCTTTGGACTTTTTCCAGCTTCGTCTTGTGCTTGACAAGGTATGGGCTCCATGCTGGGGCCGCATACTCTAGGATTGGTCTTACATATGTGGTGTACAAGATTCTGAATGATTCCTTACACAGGTTCCTGAACGCTGTTCTGATGTTAGCCAGCCTCGCATATGCCGCAGACGTTATTCTTTTTATGTGGGCTTCAGGAGATAGGTTTGGTGTGATATCAACTCCTAGATCTTTCTCTCTGTTCGTTTCATTAAGTACTTCATCTCCTATTCTATATCCTGTGTTTGGCCTCCTATTTCCACCACCTAGTTTCATTACTTTGCATTTACTCGGGTTGAACTTCAAGAGCCATTTGTTAGACCATTCACTCAGCCTGTCTAGGTCATCTTGTAGCCTCTTACTATCGTCCTCAGTTTCAATCCTCCTCGTAATTTTTGCCTCATTGGCAAACATTGAGAGAAACGATTCTATACCCTCTGGGAGATCATTTACATATATCAGAAACAGTATAGGTCCAAGGACTGACCCCTGCGGGACTCCACTTGTAACGTCTCGCCAATCTGAGACCTCACCCCTCACACTGACTCGTTGTCTCCTGTTACTTAGGTACTCCTGTATCCAACAGAGTACATTCCCCTTCACTCTAGCCTGCATCTCCAGCTTTTTCACTAGCCTCTTGTGTGGCACTGTATCAAAGGCTTTCTGACAATCAAAAAATATGCAGTCTGCCCACCCTTCTCTTTCTTGCCTTATTTTTGTTGCCTGGTCGTAGAATTCAAGTAACCCTGTGAGGCAGGACCTGCCATCCCTGAACCCATGTTGATGCTGTGTTACAAAGTGTGTGTGTGTGTGTACTCACCTATTTGTACTCACCTATTTGTGCTTGCAGGATCGAGCATTGACTCTTGGATCCCGCCTTTCTAGCTATCGGTTGTTTACAGCAATGACTCCTGTCCCATTTCCCTATCATACCTAGTTTTAAAAGTATGAATAGTATTTGCTTCCACAACCTGTTCCCCAAGTGCATTCCATTTTTCCACTACTCTCACGCTAAAAGAAAACTTCCTAACATCTCTGTGACTCATCTGAGTTTCCAGTTTCCACCCATGTCCCCTCGTTCTGTTATTATTTCGTGTGAACATTTCATCTATTTCCACTTTGTCAATTCCCCTGAGTATTTTATATGTCCCTATCATATCTCCTCTCTCCCTTCTTTTCTCTAGTGTCGTAAGGTTCAGTTCCTTCAGCCGCTCTTCATATCCCATCCCTCGTAACTCTGGGACAAGCCTCGTCGCAAACCTCTGAACCTTCTCCAGTTTCTTTATGTGTTTCTTCAGGTGGGGGCTCCATGATGGCGCGGCATACTCTAAGACGGGTCTCACGTAGGCAGTGTAAAGCGCCCTAAAAGCCTCCTCATTTAGGTTTCTGAATGAAGTTCTAATTTTCGCCAGTGTAGAGTATGCTGCTGTCATTATCCTATTTATATGTGCCTCAGGAGTTAGATTAGGTGTCACATCCACTCCCAGGTCTCTTTCTCGAATCGTTACATGTAGGCTGTTCCCCTTCATTGTGTACTGTCCCTTTGGTCTCCTGTCACCTGATCCCATTTCCATAACTTTACATTTACTGGTGTTAAACTCCAGTAGCCATTTCCCTGACCATCTCTGCAGCCTGTTTAAGTCCTCTTGGAGGATCCTACAATCCTTGTCTGTCACAACTCTTCTCATTAATTTTGCGTCATCCGCAAACATTGACATGTATGATTCCACTCCTGTAAACATATCATTTACGTAAATTAGAAAGAGGATTGGTCCCAGCACCGATCCTTGAGGTACTCCACTTGTTACTGTTCGCCAGTCCGACTTTTCGCCCCTTACCATTACCCTCTGGCTCCTTCCTGTTAGGTAGTTCTTCACCCATACTAGGGCCTTTCCGCTTACTCCTGCCTGCCTCTCAAGTTTGTATAGCAGTCTCATGTGCGGTACCGTATCAAAGGCCTTTTGGCAGTCAAGAAATATGCAGTCTGCCCAGCCTTCTCTGTCCTGCCTTATCCTTGTTACTTTATCATAGAATTCTAAAAGGTTTGTTAGGCATGATTTCCCTGTCCAGAACCCATGTTGGTGCTTGTTTACAAACCCAATGCTCTCCAGGTGCTCAACAAGTCTTAGCCTAATTATTCTTTCAAGTATTTTGCAGGGGATGCTTGTCAGTGATACGGGTCTGTAGTTAAGTGCCTCCTCCCTATCACCTTTTTTGAAAATCGGTACGACATTTGCCTCCTTCCAGCAACTGGGCAATTCTCCCGACATAAGTGACTCATTAAAGATCATTGCCAGAGGCACGCTGAGAGCCTGCGCTGCCTCTTTAAGTATCCACGGTGATACTTTGTCTGGTCCAACAGCTTTATTTGCATCCAGTGTTGTCAACTGTTTCATTACATCCTCTGCTGTCACCTCTATATCTGATAGTCTTTCATCTTGGGTAATCTCTTCTAACAATGGGAGCTGCTCAGGCTCGGTTGTGAACACTCCATGGAATTTTGCATTCAGTACCTCGCAGATTTCCTTGTCGCTTTCTGTATATGCCCCTTCTGTTTTCCTCAGTCTTGTCACTTGGTCATTTACCGACATCTTCCTTCTTATATGGCTATGTAGTAATTTTGGTTGCTTTTTCGCTTTGACTGCAATATCATTCTCATAATTTCTTTCCGACACTCGTCTTATGTTAATGTAATCATTCCTAGCTCTGTTACATCTAATCCTGTTGTCCTCTGTCCTTTGTCTTCTGTACTTCCTCCACTCCCTCCTGCTTCTCACCTTTGCTTCCTGACACTGTCTATTAAACCATGGGTTATTAAACCATGGCCCTCCTGCTTTTTTCCTTTATTGTTGGAATAAATCTCTCTTCAGCCTCCTTGCATTTCAATATGACTTGGTTCATCATACCTTGCACTGTTTTTCCTCTAAGTTCTTCCTCCCACTGCACTTCTCCCAGGTAGTCCCTTATCCTTCTGTAGTCCCCTTTTCTGTAATCAAGTCTCCTTTCCCGGACCTCTTGTCCTTTGGTCACAATTTTAAGCTCCATCATGTAGTCAAAGACTAGGACACAATGGTCACTAGCTCCTAGTGGTATTTCATGTTCCAACTGCTCGATGTCTTCTACATTCTGAGTGAAAATGAGATCTAATAGGCTGGGCGTATCCCCTCCTCTTTCCCTAGTATCTTCTTTCACATGCTGTGTTAGGAAATTCCTGTCAATAACGTCTACCAGCTTCGCTCCCCAGGTCTCCTCCCCGCCATGGGGATTCCTCGTTTCCCAATCTATCTCTCTGTGATTTAGGTCCCCCATGACCAGCAGCTTCGCTCTCATTTTATGCGCTAAAGTTGCTGCCCTCTGCAGTTCATCTATACATGTCTTGTTGCTGTCCTCGTACTCCTGCCTGGGCCTTCTACTGTTTGGTGGGGGATTGTAGAGTATCAAAATTACAATCTTCTTCCCATCCACTGTCAGAGTTCCATGTATGAAGCTTGTGCTTTCATTGGTACCCGGATTTTCCAGCTCATCAAACTTCCATTTCCGCTTTATTAGTAGTGCCACTCCTCCTCCCTGTCTCTGTGTCCTTTCTTTTCTTATCACCTGGTACCCCTCTGGAAAGATTGCATCCGAGATCATGCCATTTATTTTAGTTTCCACTATTGCCACTATGTCTGGGTCTGCCTCACTAACTCTTTCTTTTATCTCTTCTGCTTTATTGGCTACCCCATCAGCATTGGTGTACCAAACCTTGAGACTCTTCTTGGAAACTCGGGTGTCAGAGTTCCCCCTTTCACCAGGGGTCTGGGGGGAACTGGGGGGTGTCTGGGGGGCAAGTGGGGGCTGTGGGGGTGAGTGGGGGGTGCTAGGGGGGTGCCTGGGAGTGCCTGGTAGGCGAATGGGGTCTGGGCATCTAGGGGGGTAGGAAGGGCATAATGGGTCTGAAAGTTAGGGGTCTGAATAGCATAGGGGGTTGAGAAATAGAGTGAGACTGAGAGTCAGATAGAGGTTGAGAGGTTGGGGGGGAGAGGGATACTGAGGGCGGAGGGCTGAGATGAGAATGGAGCATGGGTGCTGGGAGTGGAAGAGAGGGTATATTAGTTAGGGGGGAATCGGGGGTAGGTGGGGGTTTTGAGGTAGAAGAGGGGAAGAGGGAGATGGGGGAAGGTGTTAGGGGGTCACAAGGTGAGGGGGTTAAATGTGGGCTGGAGGTGCATAGGAGGGGTGAGGGTTGGGTGGGGTTTGGGGGTGAGTGGAAGAGGGGTGCAGTGGAAGCTGGGATGGAGTAGATGGAATTGAAGTCAATGGGGTAGAAGGGGCAGGGGAGTAGGAAGGGGTAGTTGGGGAGGGGGGATGGGAAGGTGGGTTTGGGGAGGGCATGGCTTGACCCACTGGGGTCGCTGACAAGTGTGATGTAGCAGGGGCAGGGGAATCGTTGGGGAGGTGCAAATGTGGAAGGGACAGGGGGGTTTTGGGAGGCTGAGGCAGGGGGGATGTATAGGAGGGCTGAGTTGGGGAAGATGCGACCTGGGAGGTGACCTGGGAGGTGGCCTGGGAGGTGACCTGGGATGTGACCTGGGAGGTGAGACTACCTGAGAGGCTAGTTTGGTGTCATTGTTGCCATCTATTCTTGTGGGCTATTTGCTCATCTTTCGTCATAAACCTCTCTATAAACACATTGTAATGGGTTTCCCTTCCTCTGAGTAAATGCTTGGTCCTCATTATGTACTCCACAGCCTCCTCATTGGAGAATTGCACCAGAACAGGTCTATTCTTGGTACAATTGTAAGGTCCAACCCGGCGGCTGATATCCACCTCGTGTTCTGCCATTCCTGCTCCAATACACCTCAATATCTCGTGCAATTCGTATTTTTCCGTTTCTATTCTCTCTTGTCTTGTTGGTGCCCCAGATTCGAATAATCCATGTATTATAATAGACCGTCTCCTCAGTAATTCATTGTCATGCTGGTAGCCTGTCCCCTGGGGATTCTCCATCCCAACCACAGTCACTAACCCATCCCCCACTAATCCTCTGTCCTTAGCCATGCTGTTAATCCTTCCTAATTCGTTTGTGATACGAGCACATTCCCTCTCCCAGTCCTCTCTTCCCTTCCTAATCTCTTCCTGAACATAGAGCATAAGTTCTTGTTTCTGCCTCTCTACCGCATCCTGTATTTGCTGAAATACCTCACTTTTAATCCCCTGGATTAGATCCTCCAACCAATCACTCCTTCTCTCTACAAATTTCCCTATTAATTTGTCTATAAATCTGTCCTCCTCCTCATCCCTGCTGGTGATTGACCTTGAACCCCTTCTAGTCATTGCAGTAACAACCTAGCCAAAAAGGCGCTCCTCAATACCTTGCACAATCTGCAGCACAAACAGGCGAGAAAGTACTCCACGCGGCTGGTCCAGATGTGAGGTCGCTGGGTCCCGCGTCACAGCTGGTGAGGTCACTAGTGGTGAGGTCACTCCGGCTCCACAATTTCGGCTCCACAATTTCACAATACCACGATGTACTCGACACTTATTTTCAGTGGTGGTGTTTGTACTGTTTTTCTTCACTTTCTTGTGGTTTGAGTGAGCTTACTAGTTATTCAATCACTCATATACACTCACATACGCATATACACTGATTATTCCCCCCAATTCACTAGCTACGCAAGAGCTTCCCAGACCCTTCTGACCTCCGCGGCTGTCTGACCTCAACACACAACTATGTGTGTACTCACCTATACTCACCTATATGTGCTTGCAGGATCGAGCATTGACTCTTGGATCCCGCCTTTCGAGCATCGGTTGTTTACAGCAATGACTCCTGTCCCATTTCCCTATCATACCTGGTTTTAAAATTATGAATAGTATTTGCTTCCACAACCTGTTCCTGAAGTGCATTCCATTTCCCCACTACTCTCACGCTAAAAGAAAACTTCCTTACATCTCTGTGACTCATCTGAGTTTCAAGCTTCCATCCATGTCCTCTCGTTCTGTTACTATTCCGTGTGAACATTTCGTCTATGTCCACTCTGTCAATTCCTCTGAGTATCTTATACGTTCCTATCATGTCCCCCCTCTCCCTTCTTCTTTCTAGTGTCGTAAGGCACAGTTCCCTCAGGCGCTCTTCATACCCCATCCCTCGTAGCTCTGGGACGAGTCTCGTTGCAAACCTCTGAACCTTTTCCAGTTTCATTATATGCTTCTTCAGATGGGGACTCCATGATGAGGCGGCATACTCTAAGACTGGCCTTACGTAGGCAGTGTAAAGCGCCCTAAATGCCTCCTTACTTAGGTTTCTGAATGATGTTCTAACTTTTGCCAGTGTAGAGTACGCTGCTGTCGTTATCCTATTAATATGTGCCTCAGGAGATAGATTAGGTGTTACGTCCACCCCCAGGTCTCTTTCACGCGTCGTTACAGGTAGGCTGTTCCCCTTCATTGTGTACTGTCCCTTTGGTCTCCTATCTCCTAGTCCCATTTCCATAACTTTACATTTGCTCGTGTTGAATTCTAGTAGCCATTTCTCTGACCATCTCTGCAATCTGTTCAGGTCCTCTTGGAGGATCCTGCAATCCTCATCTGTCACAACTCTTCTCATCAACTTTGCATCATCCGCAAACATCGACATGTAGGACTCTACGCCTGTAAACATGTCGTTAACATACACAAGAAATAGAATTGGTCCCAGCACCGATCCTTGTGGTACTCCACTTGTTACTGTTCGCCAGTCCGACTTCTCGCCCCTTACCGTAACTCTTTGGCTCCTTCCTGTTAGGTAGTTCCTTATCCATTCTAGGACCTTTCCCCCCACCCCCGCCTGCCTCTCGAGCTTGAACAGCAGTCTCATGTGCGGTACTGTATCAAAGGCTTTTTGGCAGTCCAGAAATATGCAGTCTGCCCAACCATCTCTGTCCTGTCTTATCCTCGTTATTTTATCATAGAATTCCAGAAGGTTTGTTAGGCACGATTTCCCTGTCCAGAACCCATGTTGATGTTTGTTCACAAACCTAATGTTCTCCAGGTGTGCAACCAGTCGTAGCCTAATTATTCTTTCCAGTATTTTACAGGGGATGCTTGTCAGTGATACAGGTCTGTAGTTAAGTGCCTCCTCCCTATCTCCTTTCTTGAAGATCGGCACGACATTTGCCTTCTTCCAGCAACTGGGCAATTCTCCTGACATAAGTGACTCATTAAAGATCATTGCCAGAGGCACGCTGAGGGCCTGTGCTGCTTCTTTTAGTATCCACGGTGATACTTTGTCTGGTCCAACTGCTTTAGTTGCATCTAGAGTTGTCAACTGTTTCATTACCTCCTCTGCTGTCACCTCTATATCTGATAGTCTTTCATCTAGGGTAACCCCTTCCAACAATGGGAGCTGCTCAGGCTCGGTAGTGAACACTCCATGGAAACTGGCATTCAGTGCCTCGCAGATTTCCTTGTCACTTTCAGTATATGCCCCCTCTGTCTTCCTTAGTCTTGTCACTTGGTCGTTCACCGACATTTTTCTTCTTATATGACTGTGTAGTAACTTAGGTTGTTTTTTCGCTTTGATTGCAATATCGTTCTCATAGTCCCTTTCCGATGTTCGTCTTATGTTAATGTAATCGTTCCTAGCTCTGTTGTATCTGCTTCTGTTGTCCTCTGTTCTTTGTCTTCTGTACTTCCTCCACTCCCGCCTGCTGGCCATTTTTGCTTCCTGACACTGTCTATTAAACCATGGGTTATTATATTCCTTCTTATTTTTTCCCTTTACCGTTGGTATAAATCTCTCTTCGGCCTCCTGGCATTTCTGTATGACTAGGTCCATCATATCTTGGACTGTTTTTCCTCTAATTTCTTCCTCCCACTGCACTTCACCCAGATAGTCCCTTATCCTCATATAGTCCCCTTTCCTGTAGTCAGCTCTCCTTTCCCAGATCTCTTGTCCCATGGTCATAATTTTGAATTCCATCATGTAGTCAAAGACTAGGACACAATGGTCACTGGCCCCTAGAGGTATTTCATGCTCTAAATTCTCGATATCTTCTACGTTCTGGGTGAAAATCAGGTCTAATAGGCTCGGTGCATCTCCTCCTCTTTCCCTTGTGTCTTCCTTCACATGTTGTGTCAGGAAATTCCTGTCTATAACATCTACTAATTTTGCTCCCCACGTTTCATCCCCTCCATGGGGATTCCTTGATTCCCAATTTATCTCTCCATGATTTAGGTCCCCCATGATCAGCAGCTTCGCTCTCATTCTGTGGGCTAGTGTTGCTGCCTTCTGCAGTTCATCAATACATGCTTTGTTGTTGTCATCATACTCCTGCCTGGGTCTTCTACTGTTTGGTGGGGGATTGTAGATTACCATGATCACAATCTTCCTCCCATCTACTGTCAGAGTTCCATGTATGAAGCTTGTGCACTCATTGGTAACTCGATTTCCCAGGTCTTCAAACTTCCATTTCCGCTTTATTAGGAGTGCTACTCCCCCTCCCTGTCTCTGTGTCCTCTCTTTTCGTATCACCTGGTACCCTTCAGGAAAGATAGCATCTGAGATCATGTCATTAATTTTAGTTTCCACAATTGCAACTATGTCAGGATCTGCTTCACTCACTCTTTCTTTTATCTCTTCTGCTTTATTAGATACCCCATCAGCATTGGTGTACCAAACCTTGAGATTCTTCATGGAAACTCTTGTACCAGAGTTCTCCCTTTCTCTGGGGGTCTGGGGGGATCTGGGGGATGTCTGGGGGGTGACTGGGGGCAGAGGGGATCTGGGGGATCTGGGGGGTGTCTGGGGGATGACTGGGGGCGGGGAGGGTCCGGGGGATGTCCGGGGGGATCCAGGGGGTGTCTGGGGGGGTCCGGGGGGTGTATGGGGGGTGAAAGAGTTCAGGAGGGGTGCTTGGGGGGCTACTGGGGGCTGGGCTTCTAGGAAGGTAGGTAGGAGGGTCTGGGGTAGGGCCTGGGTAGGTAGGTCTGGAGTAGGAAGGGCATACTGGGTCTGAAGATTAGGGAGGGCATAGAGGGGTTGGGAGATGGCGTAAGGTTGGGAGACAGATAGAGGTTGAGAGGTTGGGAGGGGGATGGATAGAGGGGGTGGGGGGGACCTCCCACCTCCCTCGCAAGGGTGGGGGGTCACATGGAAGGAGAGGGGATGAGGAGGGGTGAGGGCAGGGTAGGCTTTGGGTGTTGAGGGGATGAGGTCTGGGTGGGTTCTTGGGGTTGAGGGGATGAGGTCTGGATGGGATTTGGGGGTTGAGGAGATGAGAGCTGGGTGGGTTTTGGGGGTTGAGGGGACGAGGGCTGGACGGGTTTTGGGGGTTGAGGTGATGAGGGGGTCCTTGGAATGTGGGATGAATTTGACTCCAGTGGGGTCAGAGGGGTCAAGGGATGTGCTGGGGAGATAAGCAGGGGCGGCTGATTTGGGAAAGGGGTGACCTGAGAAGCACGTGTGAGCTGGTTAGCATGGGGTGGATTAGCACTGGGGTGTGTAGCTGCGCTCAAATGGGAAGAGTCGTATTGTTGTTTGCTTGCTCTGTGGGCAATCTGTTCCTCCTTCGTCATGAATTTGTCAATAAATACGTTGTAGTAATTTTCGCTACCTCTGAGTAGGTGTTTGTGATGCAGTATGTAATCCACTGCCTCTTCGTTAGTGAACTGTACCAGGACAGGTCGTTTCCTGTTACAGTTGTATGGTCCAATGCGTCGGTGGACTTGCACCTCATTCCCTGCCATCTGGGCTCTCATGTCTCTCAAGATCCCCTGTAGTTCCAAATCCTCAATCTCCATCCTTTCCTGCCTCGATGGTGCCCTGGCTTCAAGTAATCCATGGATTATGATTGTCCTCTTTCTCAGTTCAGGGTCATGCTGGTGGCCCTCTCCCTGGCTGACCCCCACCCCTCCTACACCCGCTACTCCACCTACTACTACTACTTCCCCTTCCCCTGCCAAGCTTCCCTTATTCCTGCCAAATTCATTAGTAAGCCTAGATATTTCTCCTTGCCATTCTACCCTGCTCTTCCTGATTTCCTCTTGAATATAATCCATAAACTCTTGTTTGAGTCTTTGAACCTCGCCCTGTATCTTATTAAAGACTTCACTTTTAATCCCCTGGATTAGATCACCTATCCAAACATCCCTCTTCTCTACAAATTTCCCAATCATCTTCTCCACAAACCTATCTTCTTCCTCAATCATAATACTGCTGGACCTAGACGCCCTTCCTGACCTAGTCATTGCTATAATGCAACCTTACCCACAGGGGTTCCAAGTATCTTACCGTCCTGCTAACACAATAGGTGAGTGAATCTCCAAGCGTCGTCCCCGTGGTGGTAGGAGGGTTGCTGCCGGGGTGAGGTCACGCGGTCAGAGGTCGGTGAGGTCTGCTCCACACTACACACTGCCACAATACTACAACTATTTTGAATTACGCTATTTAAACTGTTTTTCTTCACTACTTTATGGCTCTGGCCAAAACTCAAGGTTTTTTCATTCACTTGTACACACTTTTTCACTTCGAAGCTGCCTGATTACCCCTCCCACTCCACTAGTGAGACAGGAGCTCCCAACCCACGTCCACCCAACACGATGGTCACAAGACAATATGTGTGTGTGTGTGTGTGTGTGTGTGTGTGTGTGTGTGTGTGTGTGTGTGTGTGTGTGTGTGTGTGTGTGTGTGTGTGTGTTTGTGTGTGTTTGTGTGTGTGTGTGTGTACTCGCCTAGTTGTGCTTGCGGGGGTTGCGTTTTGGCTCTTTGGTCCCGCCTTTCAACTGTCAATCAACTGGTATCAACTATTGTATCAACTACTCTGACAAAAAATTAAATCTTTCTAATATCTCTGTGGCTCATTTGAGCACTCAATTCCCACCTGTGTTCCCTAGTGCGTGTGCCCCTTGTGTTAAATAGACTGTCTTTATCTACCTCTATCAATTTCCTTGAGAATCTTGTATGTGGTGATCATGTCCCCCTAACTCTTCTGTCTTCCAGCGACGTGAGGTTTAACTCCCGTAGTCTCTCCTCGTAGCTCATACCTGTCAGCTCGGGTACTAGTCTGGTGGCAAACCTTTGAACTTTTTCCATCTTAGTCTTATGCTTGACTACATATGGACTCTATGCTGGGGCAGCATACTCCAGGATTTTTCTGACAAATGTGGCATACACAGTCCTGAACGATTCCATACACAAGTTTCTAAAGGCCGTTCTTATGTTAGCCAACCTGGCATATGCTGCTGATGTTATCCTCTTGATTTGAGCTTCAGGGGACAGGTCTGGCATGATATCAACCCCCAGGTATTTCTGTCTCTCTGACTCTTGAAGTATTTCATCTCCCAGATGATACCTTGTATCTGGTCTCCTGCTCCCTACCCCTGTCTTCATTACATTACATTTCCTGGGACTAAACTCTAATAACCATTTGTTCGACCATTCCTTCAGTTTGTACAGTTCTTCTTGAAGCCTCAAGCTGTCCTTCTCTGTCTTAATCCTTCTCATTATTTTGGCGTCGTCAGACATTGAAAGGAATGAGTCTATACCCTCTGTGGGATCATTTACGTATAATTGAGCCCGGATAGGCCCGAGTACAGAGCCCTGTGGGACTCCACTGGTGACTACTTGCAAATCTGATGTCTCATCCCTCACTGTAACTCTCTGCTTCCTATTGCTTAGGTACTCCCTTATCCACTGGAGCACCTTACCAGTTACTCCTGCCTGTTTCTCCAGCTTATGTACCAGCCTCTTATGGGGTACTGTGTCAAAGGCTTTCCGACAGTCCAAGAAAATGCAGTCCGCCCATCCTTCTCTTTCTTGCTTAATCTTTGTCACCTGATCGTAGTATTCTATTAAGCCTGTAAGGCAAGATTTACCCTCCCTGAACCCATGTTGATGGGTTGTCACGAAGTCCCTTCTCTCCAGTTGTGTTACCAGATCTTCTCCATCACCTTGCATGGTATACAAGTTAAGGCCTGTAGTTCAGTGCCTCTTGTCTGTCACCCTTTTTGTATATTGGGACCACATTAGCCGTCTTCCATATTTCTGGTAGGTCTCCCGTCTCCAGTGACCTACTATACACTATGGAGATTGGCAAGCAAAGTGCCTCTGCACACTCTTTCAATACCCATGGTGACATTTCATCTGGACTTTCTCTCATCCAGATCCAGCAGGTGTCTCTTGACCTCATCTCTTGTAATTTCGAACCTTTCCAAGGCCACCTGGTTTACTGCGACCTTTCTTAGCGCCATGACCTCTCCTAGTTCTATTGTGAAGACCTCCTGGAACCTCTTGTTGAATTCCTCACACACCTCTTTGTCATTCTCTGTGTACCTGTCCTCGCCCACCCTAAGTTTCATCACCTGTTCCTTCACTGTTTTTTTCCTTCTGATATGACTGTGTAGTAGCTTTGGTTCGGTCTTGGCTTTATTAGCTATATCATTTTCATACCTTTTCTCAGCTGCTCTTCTCACACTAACATACTCGTTCCTGGTTCTCTGGTATCTCTCTCTACTTTCTGGTGTTCTGTTATTACGGAAGTTCCTCCACGCCCTTTTGTTCAGCTCCTTTGCTTTCATACATTCCCTATTAAACCACGGATTCTTCTTTTGCTTCTCGGTTTTTTCCTGTCGGGCCGGGACAAACCTGCTTACAGCCTCCTGACACTTTTGGGTGACATAGTCCATCATGTCTTATACAGACGTAGCTCTGAGATCTGTGTCCCAAGGTATTTCTCTTAGGAAGCTTCTCATCTCCTCATATTTCCCCTTTCGGTATGCCAGCCCTTTGTTTCCTAGTTCTGTTTTTGTGGAGATAATTCCTAGCTCTACCAGGTACTCAAAGCTCAATACACTGTGGTCACTCATTCCCAAGGGCGCTTCCATCTTGGCTTCCCTTATATCCCACTCATTTAGGGTAAACATCTGATAAGGCATGACTGGTTCATCTTCTCCTCTCATTCCTGTCGGTCCATTGATGTGCTGGTTTAGAATGTTTCTTGTTGCCACGTCCAGCAGCTTAGCTCTCCATGTTTCTGGTCCTCCATGCGGGTCTCTGTTCCCCTAATCTATCTTCCCGTGGTTGAAGTCTCCCATGATTAGTAATCCAGATCCATTCCTGCTAGCGAGAGATGCTGTTCTCTTTATTATGTTAATGGTGGCCATGTTGTTTCTATCATATTCCTGTCTGGGTCTTCTGTCATTTGGTGGCGGATTATATATGACTACGACTATAATTTTTGTCCTCCAGTTGTTATGGTTCCTGTTATGTAGTCACTGAAACCTTCACAGCCCTGAACAACCATCTCTTCAAAACTCCAGCCTTTTCTTACCAGCAAAGCTAAACCACCTCCTCCTCTTCTCTCTTTCCTCACTACACAGTAGTCATGTGGAAACACTGCATTTGTTATTGTTTTCATTAGCTTTGTTTCTGTGAGTGCTATTATGTCTGAGTTTTCCTCTAGTACCCATTCTCAAAGTTCATTTGCTTTATTTGTAATTCCATCTATGTTAGTGTACATTGCTTTGAGGCTCACTTTCTTCTGTCCCTTCTCATATCGCCACCTTGGTGAGTGTTGTGCTGGTGGGGGAGGCTGTTCCATGGGTGTGAGGAATTTGTGAGGTGGATGAAAGTGTTTCAGAGGAGACTGGGGTGAGGGGCGGGGGTCAAGTGAAGGGGGGACTGGGAGGGTATGGGGTGAAGGGGGAGGGGTAGCAGGGTGGGTATGGGGGTTTGGCTGAGCATTTGAGTAGGGGCAGGGAGGGTTGTGTGTGTGTGTGTGTGTGTGTGTGTGTGTGTGTGTGTGTGTGTGTGTGTGCATGTGAATGTGTGTATGCATGTGTGTGTGTCTGTGTCTGTGCACTCTCCTACTTGTGCCGGCAGGATCAAGCTCCAGCTCTTGAGCCCCGCCGTTAGTCGTATCCAATGACTCCTGACCTATTTCCCTATCACACCTGCTTTTAAAGTTACGTGCAGGCGCGCGCGCGCTGGGGGAATGAACGCGAGCGCCCAACACGGGGCGCCATAAACAACAAACAAACAAACACGGAGCCACACCAACAAGGTGAGGTCATTAACTGGACAATTACAATCACTCAAACCATGAGTGTTCCGGAGGTACTCGAGGGCCTCACCACGCACTCACCCGCACTCTCAGCCCTTACCCATCAGGTGGGGAGGTGATGGCCTGACCAAGTGTGTGGCAGGTCCTGGACCTGACCCAGTGTGGGGCAGGTCCTGGACCTGACCAAGTGTGTGGTAGGTCCTGGACCTGACCAAGTGTGTGGCAGGTCCTGGACCTGACCAAGTGTGTGGCAGGTCCTGGACCTGACCAAGTGTGTGGTAGGTCCTGGACCTGACCAAGTGTGTGGCAGGTCCTGGACCTGACCCAGTGTGGGGCAGGTCCTGGACCTGACCAAGTGTGTGGCAGGTCCTGGACCTGACCCAGTGTGGGGCAGGTCCTGGACCTGACCAAGTGTGTGGTAGGTCCTGGACCTGACCAAGTGTGTGGCAGGTCCTGGACCTGACCCAGTGTGGGGCAGGTCCTGGACCTGACCAAGTGTGTGGTAGGTCCTGGACCTGACCAAGTGTGTGGCAGGTCCTGGACCTGACCAAGTGTGTGGCAGGTCCTCGACCTGACCCAGTGTGTGGCAGGTCCTGGACCTGACCAAGTGTGTGGCAGGTCCTGGACCTGACCAAGTGTGTGGTAGGTCCTGGACCTGACCAAGTGTGTGGTAGGTCCTGGACCTGACCAAGTGTGTGGTAGGTCCTGGACCTGACCCAGTGTGTGGCAGGTCCTGGACCTGACCAAGTGTGTGGTAGGTCCTGGACCTGACCAAGTGTGTGGTAGGTCCTGGACCTGACCAAGTGTGTGGCAGGTCCTGGACCTGACCAAGTGTGTGGCAGGTCCTGGACCTGACCAAGTATGTGGCAGGTCCTGGACCTGACCAAGTGTGTGGCAGGTCCTGGACCTGACCAAGTGTGTGGCAGGTCCTGGACCTGACCAAGTGTGTGGCAGGTCCTGGACCTGACCCAGTGTGTGGCAGGTCCTGGACCTGACCAAGTGTATGACAGGTCCTGGACCTGACCCAGTGTATGACAGGTCCTGAACCTGACCAAGTGTATGGCAGGTCCTGGACCTGACCAAGTGTATGGCAGGTCCTGGATCTGACCAAGTGTATGATAGGTCCTGGACCTGACCAAGTGTGTGGCAGGTCCTGAACCTGATCAAGTGTGTGGCAGGTCCTGGACCTGACCAAGTGTATGGCAGGTCCTGGATCTGACCAAGTGTATGGCAGGTCCTGGATCTGACCAAGTGTATGATAGGTCCTGGACCTGACCAAGTGTGTGGCAGGTCCTGGACCTGATCAAGTGTGTGGCAGGTCCTGGACCTGACCAAGTGTGTGGTAGGTCCTGGACCTGACCAAGTGTGTGGTAGGTCCTGGACCTGACCCAGTGTGTGGCAGGTCCTGGACCTGACCCAGTGTGTGGCAGGTCCTGGATCTGACCAAGTGTATGATAGGTCCTGGACCTGACCAAGTGTGTGGCAGGTCCTGAACCTGACCAAGTGTATGGCAGGTCCTGGACCTGACCAATGTGTATGGCGGGTCCTGGATCTGACCAAGTGTATGATAGGTCCTGGACCTGACCAAGTGTATGACAGGTCCTGAACCTGACCAAGTGTATGGCAGGTCCTGGATCTGACCAAGTGTATGATAGGTCCTGAACCTGACCAAGTGTATGGCAGGTCCTGGACCTGACCAAGTGTATGACAGGTCCTGGATCTGACCAAGTGTATGATAGGTCCTGAACCTGACCAAGTGTATGGCAGGTCCTGGACCTGACCAAGTGTATGATAGGTCCTGGAACTGACCAAGTGTGTGGCAGGTCCTGGACCTGACCCAGTGTATGGCAGGTCCTGGACCTGACCAAGTGTATGGCAGGTCCTGGACCTGACCAAGTGTGTGGCAGGTCCTGGATCTGACCAAGTGTATGATAGGTCCTGGACCTGACCAAGTGTATGGCAGGTCCTGGATCTGACCAAGTGTATGATAGGTCCTGAACCTGACCAAGTGTATGGCAGGTCCTGGACCTGACCAAGTGTATGGCAGGTCCTGGATCTGACCAAGTGTATGATAGGTCCTGGAACTGACCAAGTGTATGGCAGGTCCTGGACCTGACCAAGTGTATGGCAGGTCCTGGATCTGACCAAGTGTATGATAGGTCCTGGAACTGACCAAGTGTGTGGCAGGTCCTGAACCTGACCAAGTGTATGGCAGGTCCTGGATCTGACCAAGTGTATGATAGGTCCTGGACCTGACCAAGTGTGTGGCAGGTCCTGGACCTGACCAAGTGTATGGCAGGTCCTGGATCTGACCAAGTGTATGATAGGTCCTGGACCTGACCAAGTGTATGACAGGTCCTGAACCTGACCAAGTGTATGGCAGGTCCTGGATCTGACCAAGTGTATGACAGGTCCTGGACCTAACCAAGTGTATGGCAGGTCCTGGACCTGACCCAGTGTGTGGCAGGTCCTGGACCTGACCAAGTGTATGACAGGTCCTGGACCTGACCAAGTGTATGACAGGTCCTGGACCTAACCAAGTGTATGACAGGTCCTGGACCTGACCAAGTGTGTGGCAGGTCCTGGACCTGACCAAGTGTATGACAGGTCCTGGACCTAACCAAGTGTATGACAGGTCCTGGACCTGACCCAGTGTGTGGCAGGTCAGATCAAGGGGACGAGGACAGGTTGACTAGTTACGCAGTTAACAAGGACGATGATGGTAAGCAAGTAGTGAGACTCAAGCCAAACAGTTCCCCAGGACTGAACGAGGTGTTTGCCAGGGTGCTTGAGGAATGCACAGAGGAGCTTTGCGAGCCATATTTAAATACCATAATTAATAAATACCATCTTTAATAAATCATTAGAGTCAGGCAGAGTGCCAGAGTCGTGGAAGGTTGCTAGTGTGGTGCCAATCTTCAAAAAAAAAGGAGATAGATCACTTGCATCAAACTATTCAGCCAATTAGCTTAAAGTCTATTTTGGGCTGCCTCGTATAGGCCACTAGGCCTTCTGACTTACTTTGATTCTTTCCTTATCTCTCTATGTTCTTATCTTCTTATTCTTATAGCTATATATCACCCAGGTCATGGTGCTGGGATATGAGGTCATAGAGCTGGGATATGAGGTCATAGAGCTGGGATATGAGATCAAAGAGCTGGGATATGAGTTCATGGAGCTGGGATATGAGTTCATGGAGCTGGGATATGAGGTCATAGAGCTGGGATATGTGGTTATAGAGCTGGGATATGAGTTCATGGAGCTGGGATATGAGGTCATAGAGCTGGGATATGAGGTCATAGAGCTGGGATATGAGGTCATAGAGCTGGGATATGAGGTCATAGAGCTGGGATATGAGGTTATGGAGCTGGGATATGAGGTCATGGAGCTGGGATATGAGGTCATGGAGCTGGGATATGAGGTCATGGAGCTGGAATATGTGGTCATGGAGCTGGGATATGAGGTCATGGAGCTGGGATATGTGGTCATAGAGCTGGGATATGAGGTCATAGAGCTGGGATATGAGGTCATAGAGCTGGGATATGAGGCCTTAGAGCTGGGATATGAGGTCATAGAGCTGGGATATGAGGTCATAGAGCTGGGATATGAGGTCATAGAGCTGGGATATGAGGTCATAGAGCTGGGATATGAGGTCGTAGAGCTGGGATATGAGTTCATGGAGCTGGGATATGAGGTCATAGAGCTGGGATATGTGGTCATAGAGCTGGGATATGAAACGGTACCCAATCCCCTGGATCATGGGAATCGAACCCGGACCCAGCAAGTAGCGTCGCTCTACCAGCCAGGCCAGGTGGCTGGGATGAGACATTCAGGGAGGTAGTAACGATCAGATCACAGCCACTCCAATCACAGTCACTCCAATCTCAGCCACTCAGATCACAGCCACTCCAATCACAGTCACTCAGATCACAGCCACTCCAATCACAGTCACTCAGATCACAGCCACTCCAATCACAGCCACTCCAATCTCAGCCACTCAGATCACAGCCACTCCAATCACAGCCACTCTAATCACAGCCACTCAGATCACAGCCACTCCAATCACAGTCACTCAGATCACAGCCAATCAGATCACAGCCACTCAGATCACAGCCATTCAGATCACAGTCACTCCAATCACAGTCACTCCAATCTCAGCCACTCAGATCACAGCCACTCCAATCACAGTCACTCAGATCACAGCCACTCCAATCTCAGCCACTCAGATCACAGCCACTCAGATCACAGCCAATCAGATCACAGCCACTCAGATCACAGCCAAACAGATCACAGCCACTCAGATCACAGCCACTCAGATCACAGCCACACAGATCACAGCCAATCAGATCACAGCCAATCAGATCACAGCCAATCAGATCACAGCCACTCAGATCACAGCCACTCCAATCACAGTCACTCAGATCACAGCCACTCCAATCACAGTCACTCAGATCACAGCCACACAGATCACAGCCACTCAGATCACAGCCACTCAGATCACAGCCACACAGATCACAACCACTCAGATCACAGCCACTCGGATCACAGCCAATCAGATCACAGCCAATCAGATCACAGCCAATCAGATCACAGCCAATCAGATCGCAGCCAATCAGATCACAGCCAATCAGACCACAACAATTCTGAACACAGCAACTCAGATCACAGCCAAATCAGATCACAGCCACTCAGATCACAGCCACTTAGATTACAGCCACTTAGATTACAGCCACTTAGATCACAGCCACTCAGATCACAGCCACTCAGATCACAGCCAATCAGATCACAACAATTCAGAACACAGCCACTCAGATCACAGCCACTTAGATCACAGCCACTCAGATCACAGCCACCCAGATCACAGTCAATCAGATCACAGCAATTCAGATCACAGCCAATCAGATCATAGCCAATCAGATCACAGCCAATCAGATCATAGCCACTCAGATCACAGCCAATCACATCACAGCCATTCAGATCACAGCCAATCAGATCATAGCCACTCAGATCACAGCCAATCAGATCACAGCCAATCAGATCACAGCAATTCAGATCACTGCCACTCAGATCATAGCCAATCAGATCACAGCCAATCAGATCATAGCCACTCAGATCACAGCCAATCACATCACAGCCATTCAGATCACAGCCAATCAGATCATAGCCACTCAGATCACAGCCAATCAGATCACAGCCAATCAGATCACAGCAATTCAGATCACTGCCACTCAGATCATAGCAAATCAGATCACAGCCACTCAGATCACAGCCACTCAGATTACAGCCAATCAGATCACAGTCATTCAGATCTCAGCCAATCAGATCATAGCTACTTAGATCACAGCCAATCAGATCACAGCCAATCAGATCACACCCATTCAGATCACAGCCATTCAGATACACATTCCGATACACAGGCAAGAAAGAGAAGGGTGGGCCGACTACATTTTCCTGGACTGTCAGAAAGCCTTTGACACAGTACCCCATAAAAGGCTGTTACAAAAGTTGGAGCAACAGGCAGGAGTAAAAGGGAAGGTGCTCCAGTGGATAAGGGAGTATCTAAGCAACAGGAAACAGCGAGTAACGGTGAGGGGGGAGGCATCAGAGTGGCGAGATGTCACCAGCGGAGTCCCACAGGGCTCAGTACTTGGACCCATCCTGTTTCTAATATATGTAAACGATCTTCCGGAGGGTATAGACTCATTCCTCTCAATGTTTGCTGATGATGCAAAAATTATGAGAAGAATCAAGACGGATGAAGATAGACAGAGACTACAGGACGACCTGGACAAACTGGAGGAATGGTCTAGAAAATGGCTGCTTAAGTTCAACTCAGGAAAGTGTAAAGTAATGAAATTATGCGAAAGGAGCAGGAGGCTGAACACAAGGTACCATCTGGGAGGTGAAATCCTGCAAGAGTCAAATAGAAAGGTCTGGGGGTTGATATCACACCGAACCTGTCCCCAGAGGCCCACATCAAAGGGATATCATCAGCGGCATATGCTAGACTGGCCAACATAAGAACTGCCTTTAAAAACTTGTGTAAGGAATCGTTCAGGACCCTGTATACCACTTATGTCAGACCAATCCTGGAATATGCAGCTGCAGCTTGGAGTCCGTATCTAGTTAAACACAAGACAAAGTTAGAGAAGATTCAGCGGTATGCCACCAGGCTCGTCCCGGAACTGAGAGGTATGAGCTACGAGGAAAGGCTAAGGGAGCTGAACCTCACGTCCCTGGAAAACAGAAGAGTAAGGGGAGACATGATAACCACCTACAAAATTCTCAGAGGAATTGCCAGGGTGGACAAAGGCAAACTCTTCAGCACGGGTGGGACACGAACAAGGGGACACAGATAGGAACTTAGTACCCAGATGAGCCACAGAGACGTTAGAAAGGATTTTTTCAGTGTCAGAGTAGTTAATAAATGGAATTAGGCAGTGATGTGGTGGAGGCTGACTCCATACACAGTTTATAATGTAGATATGATAGAGCCCAGTAGGCTCAGGAACCTGTACACCAGTTGATTGACAGTTGAGAGGCGGGACCAAAGAGCCAGAGCTCAACCCCCGCAAGCACAAATAGGTGAGTACAAATAGGTGAGTACAGTGGGTATGAGAAGAGTTGTGACAGATGAGGATTGCAGGATCCTCCAAGAGGACCTGCACAGGTTGCAGAGATGGTCAGAGAAATGGCTACTGGAGTTCAACACGAGCAAATGTAAAGTTATGGAAATGGGACTAGGAGATAGGAGACCAAAGGGACAGTACACAATGAAGGGGAACAGCCTACCTGTGACGACGCGTGAAAGAGACCTGGGCGTGGACGTAACACCTAATCTATCTCCTGAGGCACATATAAATAGGATAACGACAGCAGCGTACTCTACACTGGCAAAAGTTAGAACATCATTCAGAAACCTAAGTAAGGAGGCATTTAGGGCGCTTTACACTGCCTATGTGAGGCCAGTCTTAGAGTATGCCGCCTCATCATGGAGTCCCCATCTGAAGAAGCATATAAAGAAACTGGAAAAGGTTCAGAGGTTTGCGACGAGACTCTGCCAAGTATTATGAGGGATGGGGTATGAAGAGCGCCTGAAGGAACTATGCCTTACGACACTAGAAACAAGAGAGGAGAGGGGGGATATGATAGGAACGTATAAAATACTCAGGGGGATTGACAGAGTGGACATAGAGGAAATGTTCACACGGAATAGTAACAGAACGAGGGGACATGGGTGGAAGCTGGAAACTCAGATGAGTCACAGAGGTGTTAGGAAGTTTTCTTTTAGCGGGAGAGTAGTGGGAAAATAGAATGCACTTCAGGAACAGGTTGTGGAAGCAAATACTATTAATAGTTTTAAAACTAGATATGATAGGGAAATGGGACAGGAGTCATTGCTGTAAACAACCGATGCTCGAAAGGCGGGATCCAAGAGTCAATGCTCGATCCTGCAGACACAACTAGGTGAGTACATACTCACGTCCGTTCATTCCATCTTTACCTGAGTGCCAGGAGGAAGAGCCGGCCGGATGGGCCAGCCGGATGGGCCGGCCGGATGGGCCAATCGCTGCTTCTGGAAAGGTAAAAAAAATATATGTTGAATGGCCTTGTATCTCTGGAAGAGGTGATGTTATTGTTTGGTCAAAGTGTTTGTGTTGTGTGTTGTGAGTGTATTGTGAGTGTGTTGTGAGTGTGTGTTGTGTTGTGAGTGTGTGTTGCGTGTTGTGAGTGTGTGTGTTGTGAGTGTGTGTGTTGTGAGTGTGTGTGTTGTGAGTGTGTGTGTTGTGAGTGTGTGTGTTGTGAGTGTGTTGCGTGTTGTGAGTGTATTGTGAGTGTGATGTGTTGTGAGTGTGTGTTGTGAGAGCGGGTTGATGAGAATAACAATACAACACGCTACTTCAGGAGCCAGTACACACACAAGATGTGTTACCAACACACTGGTGGTGTAACAAGATGTGTTACCAACACACTGGTGGTGTAACAAGATGTGTTACCAACACACTGGTGGTGTAACAAGATGTGTTACCAACACACTGGTGGTGTAACAAGATGTGTTACCAACACACTGGTGGTGTAACAAGATGTGTTACCAACACACTGGTGGTGTAACAAGATGTGTTACCAACACACTGGTGGTGTAACAAGATGTGTTACCAACACACTGGTGGTGTAACAAGATGTGTTACCAACACACTGGTGGTGTAACAAGATGTGTTACCAACACACTGGTGGTGTAACAAGATGTGTTATCAACACACTGGTGGTGTAACAAGATGTGTTACCAACACACTGGTGGTGTAACAAGATGTGTTACCAACACACTGGTGGTGTAACAAGATGTGTTATCAACACACTGGTGGTGTAACAAGATGTGTTATCAACACACTGGTGGTGTAACAAGATGTGTTACCAACACACTGGTGGTGTAACAAGATGTGTTACCAACACACTGGTGGTGTAACAAGATGTGTTACCAACACACTGGTGGTGTAACAAGATGTGTTACCAACACACTGGTGGTGTAACAAGATGTGTTACCAACACACTGGTGGTGTAACAAGATGTGTTACCAACACACTGGTGGTGTAACAAGATGTGTTACCAACACACTGGTGGTGTAACAAGATGTGTTACCAACACACTGGTGGTGTAACAAGATGTGTTACCAACACACTGGTGGTGTAACAAGATGTGTTACCAACACACTGGTGGTGTAACAAGATGTGTTATCAACACACTGGTGGTGAAACAAGATGTGTTACCAACACACTGGTGGTGTAACAAGATGTGTTACCAACACACTGGTGGTGTAACAAGATGTGTTACCAACACACTGGTGGTGTAACAAGATGTGTTACCAACACACTGGTGGTGTAACAAGATGTGTTACCAACACACTGGTGGTGTAACAAGATGTGTTATCAACACACTGGTGGTGTAACAAGATGTGTTACCAACACACTGGTGGTGTAACAAGATGTGTTACCAACACACTGGTGGTGTAACAAGATGTGTTATCAACACACTGGTGGTGTAACAAGATGTGTTATCAACACACTGGTGGTGTAACAAGATGTGTTACCAACACACTGGTGGTGTAACAAGATGTGTTACCAACACACTGGTGGTGTAACAAGATGTGTTACCAACACACTGGTGGTGTAACAAGATGTGTTACCAACACACTGGTGGTGTAACAAGATGTGTTACCAACACACTGGTGGTGTAACAAGATGTGTTACCAACACACTGGTGGTGTAACAAGATGTGTTACCAACACACTGGTGGTGTAACAAGATGTGTTACCAACACACTGGTGGTGTAACAAGATGTGTTACCAACACACTGGTGGTGTAACAAGATGTGTTACCAACACACTGGTGGTGTAACAAGATGTGTTACCAACACACTGGTGGTGTAACAAGATGTGTTACCAACACACTGGTGGTGTAACAAGATGTGTTACCAACACACTGGTGGTGTAACAAGATGTGTTACCAACACACTGGTGGTGTAACAAGATGTGTTACCAACACACTGGTGGTGTAACAAGATGTGTTACCAACACACTGGTGGTGTAACACCACTAAACATATCAACTAAAAATAAAATATTAATAACCATTTGTAACACCACCATATTGTACCGGAACCAAAGGTACACTGCCAGCCTGTAGTCTCACTGACCTGCAGCCTCCCTGACCTGTAGCCTCCCTGACCTGTAGCCTCACTGACCTGCAGCCTCCCTGACCTGTAGCCTCACTGACCTGCAGCCTCACTGACCTGCAGCCTCCCTGACCTGCAGCCTCACTGACCTGCAGCCTCCCTGACCTGCAGCCTCACTGACCTGCAGCCTCCCTGACCTGCAGCCTCCCTGACCTGCAGCCTCACTGACCTGCAGCCTCCCTGACCTGCAGCCTCACTGACCTGCAGCCTCCCTGACCTGCAGCCTCCCTGACCTGCAGCCTCACTGACCTGCAGCCTCCCTGACCTGCAGCCTCACTGACCTGCAGCCTCCCTGACCTGTAGCCTCACTGACCTGCAGCCTCACTGACCTGCAGCCTCACTGACCTGCAGCCTCACTGACCTGCAGCCTCCCTGACCTGCAGCCTCACTGACCTGCAGCCTCACTGACCTGCAGCCTCACTGACCTGCAGCCTCACTGACCTGCAGCCTCCCTGACCTGCAGCCTCACTGACCTGCAGTCTCCCTGACCTGCAGCCTCACTGACCTGCAGCCTCACTGACCTGCAGCCTCACTGACCTGCAGCCTCACTGACCTGCAGCCTCACTGACCTGCAGCCTCACTGACCTGCAGCCTCACTGACCTGCAGCCTCACTGACCTGCAGCCTCACTGACCTGCAGCCTCACTGACCTGCAGCCTCACTGACCTGCAGCCTCACTGACCTGCAGCCTCACACTCCAGCACTCTCTCTGACTCCTAACTATCATACAGGGGTATATATACAGCTGAATCATAAGGAGGGGGGGGGGGGGCGTTTTACACTGTTGTGGGAACGTCTGGTGTGGACCTGTTCCCAGCTGATTCAGCTAAGCAGGGAGCCGGTGGGCCGAGCGGACAGCACGCTGGACTTGTGATCCTGTGGTCCTGGGTTCGATCCCAGGCGCCGGCGAGAAACAATGGGCAGAGTTTCTTTCACCCTATGCCCCTGTTACCTAGCAGTAAAATAGGTACCTGGGTATTAGTCAGCTGTCACGGGCTGCTTCCTGGGGGTGGAGGCCTGGTCGAGGACCGGGCCGCGGGGACACTAAAAAGCCCCGAAATCATCTCAAGATAACCTCAAGAAGAAGCACATCAGGGCGTCAGCTGCCCATGATGTACAAAAAACAATTAAGATGTATCATTAAGTTGTTTGTCAAGACCATGAGGATTGTTCGTAAACAGGAACAAGCTTACTAGGGATGAGCCAGAAAATATTACCATTAACTCTAGCTGACTCTGAGGTCACAGGCTGATCTTACCAGGACGTGACCATGGTGGGTCAGGGGTGCACTCTGCAGGCGTTACAGTCACCTCTGTATACCACTGGTACATCATACCTCTACACCCACTAATACAATCAGCGTCTCCGCTCAGTGTATTATATTATATCAAATATATCAAAATATTTTCTTATGAAACGATAAAGCTATCCATTTCATAATGTCTGGGATAACCGAAGCTAACCAACCTTACATAACCTAACCTAACCTAACCTAACCTAACCTAACCTAACCTAACCTAACCTAACCTAACCTAACCTAACCTATCTTAACCTAACCTAACCTAACCTAACCTAACCTAACCTATCTTAACCTAACCTAACCTAACCTACCCTAACCTAACCTAACCTAACCTAACCTAACCTAACCTAACCTAACCTAACCTAACCTATCTTAACCTAACCTAACCTAACCTAACCTAACCTAACCTAACCTAACCTAACCTAACCTAACCTAACCTAACCTATCTTAACCTAACCTAACCTAACCTAACCTAACCTAACCTAACCTATCTTAACCTAACCTAACCTAACCTATCTTAACCTAACCTAACCTAACCTAACCTAACCTAACCTAACCTAACCTATCTTAACCTAACCTAACCTAACCTAACCTAACCTAACCTATCTTAACCTAACCTAACCTAACCTAACCTATCTTAACCTAACCTAACCTAACCTAACCTAACCTATCTTAACCTAACCTAACCTAACCTATCTTAACCTAACCTAACCTAACCTAACCTAACCTAACCTAACCTAACCTAACCTAACCTATCTTAACCTAACCTAACCTAACCTAACCTAACCTAACCTATCTTAACCTAACCTAACCTAACCTAACCTAACCTAACCTAACCTAACCTAACCTAACCTAACCTAACCTAACCTAACCAACCTAACCTAACCTAACCTAACACAACAAAGTCAATAATTAATGTTCTTAATATAAGATAATAATAATAATTCAAATAAACCTTTTGGAAATTTTTTATTAAAAATAAAGAAAATCACTCGGCCTACTAGGCAAATCGGGCCTTGCATAGTAGGCCGAGAAGCGCGTTCCGGCTACTAGGTGTGTTCACTCCTCACCTCACAAACTCCTGCATCCTTCACTGGCACTCTCACAGCTGGGACAGTGTTGTGAGAGGGGGAGGACACTGTTGTGAGAGGGGGAGGACACTGTTGTGAGAGGGGGAGGAGAGTGTTGTGAGCGGGGGAGGACACTGTTGTGAGAGGGGGAGGACAGTGTTGTGAGAGGGGGAGGACACTGTTGTGAGAGGGGGAGGACACTGTTGTGAGAGGGGGAGGAGAGTGTTGTGAGCGGGGGAGGACAGTGTTGTGAGAGGGGGAGGACACTGTTGTGAGAGGGGGAGGACACTGTTGTGAGAGGGGGAGGACACTGTTGTGAGAGGGGGAGGAGAGTGTTGTGAGCGGGGGAGGACAGTGTTGTGAGAGGGGGAGGACAGTGTTGTGAGAGGGGGAGGACAGTGTTGTGAGAGGGGGAGGACAGTGTTGTGAGAGGGGGAGGACAGTGTTGTGAGAGGGGGAGGACACTGTTGTGAGAGGGGGAGGACAGTGTTGTGAGAGGGGGAGGACAGTGTTGTGAGCGGGGGAGGACACTGTTGTGAGAGGGGGAGGACAGTGTTGTGAGAGGGGGAGGAGAGTGTTGTGAGCGGGGGAGGACAGTGTTGTGAGAGGGGGAGGACAGTGTTGTGAGAGGGGGAGGACAGTGTTGTGAGAGGGGGAGGACACTGTTGTGAGAGGGGGAGGACAGTGTTGTGAGAGGGGGAGGACAGTGTTGTGAGCGGGGGAGGACAGTGTTGTGAGAGGGGGAGGACAGTGTTGTGAGAGGGGGGAGGACAGTGTTGTGAGAGGGGGAGGACAGTGTTGTGAGAGGGGGAGGACAGTGTTGTGAGAGGGGGAGGACAGTGTTGTGAGAGGGGGAGGACAGTGTTGTGAGAGGGGGAGGACACTGTTGTGAGAGGGGGAGGACACTGTTGTGAGAGGGGGAGGACACTGTTGTGAGAGGGGGAGGACACTGTTGTGAGAGGGAGAGGACACTGTTGTGAGAGGGGGAGGACACTGTTGTGAGAGGGGAAGGACAGTGTTGTGAGAGGGGGAGGGCAGTGTTGTGAGAGGGGGAGGGCAGTGTTGTGAGAGGGGGAGGGCAGTGTTGTGAGAGGGGGAGGACAGTCTTGTGAGAGGGGGAGGACAGTGTTGTGAGAGGGGGAGGGCAGTGTTGTGAGAGGGGGAGGACAGTGTTGTGAGAGGGGGAGGGCAGTGTTGTGAGAGGGGGAGGACACTGTTGTGAGAGGGGGAGGACACTGTTGTGAGAGGGGGAGGACACTGTTGTGAGAGGGGAAGGACAGTGTTGTGAGAGGGGGAGGGCAGTGTTGTGAGAGGGGGAGGACAGTGTTGTGAGAGGGGGAGGACAGTGTTGTGAGAGGGGGAGGACAGTGTTGTGAGAGGGGGAGGACACTGTTGTGAGAGGGGGAGGACACTGTTGTGAGAGGGGGAGGACACTGTTGTGAGAGGGGGAGGACACTGTTGTGAGAGGGGGAGGACACTGTTGTGAGAGGGGGAGGACACTGTTGTGAGAGGGGAAGGACAGTGTTGTGAGAGGGGGAGGGCAGTGTTGTGAGAGGGGGAGGACAGTGTTGTGAGAGGGGGAGGGCAGTGTTGTGAGAGGGGGAGGACAGTGTTGTGAGAGGGGGAGGACAGTGTTGTGAGAGGGGGGAGGGCAGTGTTGTGAGAGGGGGAGGACAGTGTTGTGAGAGGGGGAGGGCAGTGTTGTGAGAGGGGGAGGACAGTGTTGTGAGAGGGGGAGGACAGTGTTGTGAGAGGGGGAGGGCAGTGTTGTGAGAGGGGGAAGACAGTGTTGTGAGAGGGGGAGGACAGTGTTGTGAGAGGGGGAGGACAGTGTTGTGAGAGGGGGAGGACAGTGTTGTGAGAGGTGGAGGACAGTGTTGTGAGAGGGGAAGGACAGTGTTGTGAGAGGGGGAGGACAGTGTTGTGAGAGGGGGAGGACAGTGTTGTGAGAGGGGGAGGACAGTGTTGTGAGCGGGGGAGGACAGAGTTGTGAGCGGGGGAGGACAGAGTTGTAAGCGGGGGAGGACAGTGTTGTGAGAGGGGGAGGACAGTGTTGTGAGAGGGGGAGGACAGTGTTGTGAGCGGGGGAGGGCAGTGTTGTGAGAGGGGGAGGACAGTGTTGTGAGAGGGGGAGGACAGTGTTGTGAGAGGGGGAGGACAGTGTTGTGAGAGGGGGAGGACACTGTTGTGAGAGGGGGAGGACAGTGTTGTGAGAGGGGGAGGACAGTGTTGTGAGAGGGGGAGGACAGTGTTGTGAGAGGGGGAGGACAGTGTTGTGAGCGGGGGAGGACAGAGTTGTGAGCGGGGGAGGACAGAGTTGTAAGCGGGGGAGGACAGTGTTGTGAGAGGGGGAGGACAGTGTTGTGAGAGGGGGAGGACAGTGTTGTGAGCGGGGGAGGACAGAGTTGTGAGCGGGGGAGGACAGTGTTGTGAGAGGGGGAGGACAGTGTTGTGAGAGGGGGAGGACAGTGAGAGTGTTGTGAGAGGGGGAGGACAGTGTTGTGAGCGGGGGAGGACAGTGTTGTGAGAGGGGGAGGACAGTGTTGTGAGAGGGGGAGGACAGTGTTGTGAGAGGGGGAGGACAGTGTTGTGAGAGGGGGAGGACACTGTTGTGAGAGGGGAAGGACACTGTTGTGAGAGGGGGAGGACAGTGTTGTGAGAGGGGGAGGACAGTGTTGTGAGAGGGGGAGGACAGTGAGAGTGTTGTGAGAGGGGGAGGGCAGTGTTGTGAGAGGGGGAGGACAGTGTTGTGAGAGGGGGAGGACACTGTTGTGAGAGGGGGAGGACACTGTTGTGAGAGGGGGAGGACAGTGTTGTGAGAGGGGGAGGACACTGTTGTGAGAGGGGGAGGACAGTGAGAGTGTTGTGAGAGGGGGAGGACAGTGTTGTGAGCGGGGGAGGACAGTGTTGTGAGCGGGGGAGGACAGTGTTGTGAGAGGGGGAGGACAGTGTTGTGAGAGGGGGAGGACAGTGTTGTGAGAGGGGGAGGACAGTGTTGTGAGCGGGGGAGGACAGTGTTGTGAGAGGGGGAGGACAGTGTTGTGAGAGGGGGAGGACACTGTTGTGAGAGGGGGAGGACACTGTTGTGAGAGGGGGAGGACACTGTTGTGAGAGGGGGAGGACAGTGAGAGTGTTGTGAGAGGGGGAGGACAGTGTTGTGAGCGGGGGAGGACAGTGTTGTGAGCGGGGGAGGACAGTGTTGTGAGAGGGGGAGGACAGTGTTGTGAGAGGGGGAGGACACTGTTGTGAGAGGGGGAGGACAGTGAGAGTGTTGTGAGAGGGGGAGGACAGTGTTGTGAGCGGGGGAGGACAGTGTTGTGAGAGGGGGAGGACAGTGTTGTGAGAGGGGGAGGACAGTGTTGTGAGCGGGGGAGGACACTGTTGTGAGAGGGGGAGGACAGTGTTGTGAGAGGGGGAGGACAGTGTTGTGAGAGGAGGAGGACAGTGTTGTGAGAGGGGGAGGACAGTGTTGTGAGAGGGGGAGGACACTGTTGTGAGAGGGGGAGGACAGTGTTGTGAGAGGGGGAGGACACTGTTGTGAGAGGGGGAGGACAGTGTTGTGAGAGGGGGAGGACACTGTTGTGAGAGGGGGAGGACAGTGTTGTGAGAGGGGGAGGACAGTGTTGTGAGAGGGGGAGGACACTGTTGTGAGAGGGGGAGGACAGTGTTGTGAGAGGGGGAGGACAGTGTTGTGAGAGGGGGAGGACAGTGTTGTGAGAGGGGGAGGACACTGTTCTGAGCGGGGGAGGACACTGTTGTGAGAGGGGGGAGGGCAGTGATGTGAGAGGGGGAGGACAGTGTTGTGAGAGGGGGAGGACAGTGTTGTGAGAGGGGGAGGACAGTGTTGTGAGAGGGGGAGGACAGTGTTGTGAGAGGGGGAGGACAGTGAGAGTGTTGTGAGAGGGGGAGGACAGTGTTGTGAGAGGGGGAGGATAGTGTTGTGAGAGGGGGAGGACAGTGTTGTGAGAGGGGGAGGACAGTGTTGTAAGAATGGGAGGACAGTGTTGTGAGAGGGGGAGGACAGTGTTGTGAGAGGGGGAGGACAGTGTTTTGAGAGGGGGAGGACAGTGTTGTGAGAGGGGGAGGACAGTGTTGTGAGAGGGGGAGGACAGTGTTGTGAGAGGGGGAGAACAGTGTTGTGAGAGGGGGAGGACAGTGTTGTGAGAGGGGGAGGACAGTGTTGTGAGAGGGGGAGAGCAGTGTTGTGAGAGGGGGAGGACAGTGTTGTGAGAGGTGGAGGACAGTGTTGTGAGAGGGGGGGACAGTGTTGTGAGAGGGGGAGGACAGTGTTGTGAGGGTGGGGAGAGTGTTGTGAGAGGGAGGAGGACAGTGTTGTGAGAGGGGGAGGACAGTGTTGTGAGAGGGGGAGGACAGTGAGAGTGTTGTGAGAGGGGGAGGACAGTGTTGTGAGAGGGGGGAGAGCAGGGAGAGTGTTGTGAGAGGGGGGAGAGCAGGGAGAGTGTTGTGAGAGGGGAGAGAGCAGGGAGAGTGTTGTGAGAGGGGAGGGAGAGCAGGGAGAGTGTTGTGAGAGGGGAGGGAGAGCAGGGAGAGTGTTGTGAGAGGGGGGAGAGCAGGGAGAGTGTTGTGAGAGGGGGGAGAGTGTTGTGAGAGGGGGGAGAGCAGGGAGAGTGTTGTGAGAGGGGAGAGAGCAGGGAGAGTGTTGTGAGAGGGGAGAGAGCAGGGAGAGTGTTGTGAGAGGGGGGAGAGCAGGGAGAGTGTTGTGAGAGGGGAGAGAGCAGGGAGAGTGTTGTGAGAGGGGAGGGAGAGCAGGGAGAGTGTTGTGAGAGGGGAGAGAGCAGGGAGAGTGTTGTGAGAGGGGAGAGAGCAGGGAGAGTGTTGTGAGAGGGGAGGGAGAGCAGGGAGAGTGTTGTGAGAGGGGGAGAGCAGGGAGAGTGTTGTGAGAGGGGGGAGAGCAGGGAGAGTGTTGTGAGAGGGGGGAGAGCAGGGAGAGTGTTGTGAGAGGGGGGAGAGCAGGGAGAGTGTTGTGAGAGGGGAGAGAGCAGGGAGAGTGTTGTGAGAGGGGAGAGAGCAGGGAGAGTGTTGTGAGAGGGGAGAGAGCAGGGAGAGTGTTGTGAGAGGGGAGGGAGCAGGGAGAGTGTTGTGAGAGGGGGAGAGCAGGGAGAGTGTTGTGAGAGGGGAGGGAGAGCAGGGAGAGTGTTGTGAGAGGGGAGGGAGAGCAGGGAGAGTGTTGTGAGAGGGGAGAGAGCAGGGAGAGTGTTGTGAGAGGGGAGAGAGCATTGAGAGTGTTGTGAGAGGGGAGGGAGAGCAGGGAGAGTGTTGTGAGAGGGGGGAGAGCAGGGAGTGTTGTGAGAGGGGGGAGAGCAGGGAGAGTGTTGTGAGAGGGGGGAGAGCAGGGAGAGTGTTGTGAGAGGGGGGAGAGCAGGGAGAGTGTTGTGAGAGGGGAGAGAGCAGGGAGAGTGTTGTGAGAGGGGAGAGAGCAGGGAGAGTGTTGTGAGAGGGGAGAGAGCAGGGAGAGTGTTGTGAGAGGGGAGGGAGCAGGGAGAGTGTTGTGAGAGGGGGAGAGCAGGGAGAGTGTTGTGAGAGGGGAGGGAGAGCAGAGAGAGTGTTGTGAGAGGGGAGGGAGAGCAGGGAGTGTTGTGAGAGGGGAGGGAGCAGGGAGAGTGATGTGAGAGGGGGGAGAGGAGGGAGAGTGTTGTGAGAGGGGGAGAGCAGGGAGAGCGATGTGAGAGGGGAGGGAGAGCAGGGAGAGTGTTGTGAGAGGGGGAGAGCAGGGAGAGTGATGTGAGAGGGGGGAGAGCAGGGAGAGTGTTGTGAGAGGGGGAGAGCAGGGAGAGTGATGTGAGAGGGGAGGGAGAGCAGGGAGAGTGTTGTGAGAGGGGGAGAGCAGGGAGAGTGATGTGAGAGGGGGGAGAGCAGGGAGAGTGTTGTGAGAGGGGGGAGAGCAGGTAGAGTGTTGTGAGAGGGGGAGAGCAGGGAGAGTGATGTGAGAGGGGGAGAGCAGGGAGAGTGATGTGAGAGGGGGGAGAGCAGGGAGAGTGTTGTGAGAGGGGAGGGAGAGCAGGGAGAGTGTTGTGAGAGGGGGAGAGCAGGGAGAGTGTTGTGAGAGGGGGGAGAGGAGGGAGAGTGTTGTGAGAGGGAGAGAGCAGGGAGAGTGATGTGAGAGGGGAGGGAGAGCAGGGAGTGTGTTGTGAGAGGGGAGGGAGAGCAGAGAGAGTGTTGTGAGAGGGGAGGGAGAGCAGGGAGAGTGTTGTGAGAGGGGAGGGAGCAGGGAGAGTGTTGTGAGAGGGGAGGGAGAGCAGGGAGAGTGTTGTGAGAGGGGAGGGAGAGCAGGGAGAGTGTTGTGAGAGGGGAGAGAGCAGGGAGAGTGTTGTGAGAGGGGAGAGAGCAGGGAGAGTGTTGTGAGAGGGGAGAGAGCAGGGAGAGTGTTGTGAGAGGGGGGAGAGCAGGGAGAGTGATGTGAGAGGGGAGGGAGAGCAGGGAGAGTGTTGTGAGAGGGGGGAGAGCAGGGAGAGTGTTGTGAGAGGGGGGAGAGCAGGGAGAGTGTTGTGAGAGGGGGGAGAGCAGGGAGAGTGTTGTGAGAGGGGAGGGAGAGCAGGGAGTGTTGTGAGAGGGGGGAGAGCAGGGAGAGTGTTGTAAGAGGGGGAGGGAGAGCAGGGAGAGTGTTGTGAGAGGGGGAGAGCAGGGAAAGTGTTGTGAGAGGGGAGAGAGCAGGGAGAGAGTTGTGAGAGGGGAGGGAGAGCAGGGAGAGTGTTGTGAGAGGGGAGGGAGAGCAGAGAGAGTGTTGTGAGAGGGGAGGGAGAGCAGGGAGAGTGTTGTGAGAGGGGAGGGAGAGCAGGGAGAGTGTTGTGAGAGGGGGGAGAGCAGGGAGAGTGTTGTGAGAGGGGAGAGAGCAGGGAGAGTGATGTGAGAGGGGGGAGAGCAGGGAGAGTGTTGTGAGAGGGGAGGGAGAGCAGGGAGAGTGTTGTGAGAGGGGGGAGAGCAGGGAGAGTGTTGTGAGAGGGGGGAGAGCAGGGAGAGTGTTGTGAGAGGGGGAGAGCAGGGAGAGTGATGTGAGAGGGGGAGAGCAGGGAGAGTGATGTGAGAGGGGGGAGAGCAGGTAGAGTGTTGTGAGAGGGGAGGGAGAGCAGGGAGAGTGTTGTGAGAGGGGAGGGAGAGCAGGGAGAGTGTTGTGAGAGGGGAGGGAGAGCAGAGAGAGTGTTGTGAGAGGGGAGGGAGAGCAGGGAGAGTGTTGTGAGAGGGGAGGGAGAGCAGGGAGAGTGTTGTGAGAGGGGGGAGAGCAGGGAGAGTGTTGTGAGAGGGGGGAGAGCAGGGAGAGTGATGTGAGAGGGGGGAGAGCAGGGAGAGTGTTGTGAGAGGGGGGAGAGCAGGGAGAGTGATGTGAGAGGGGGAGAGCAGGGAGAGTGTTGTGAGAGGGGAGAGAGCAGGGAGAGTGTTGTGAGAGGGGGGATAGCAGGGAGAGTGTTGTGAGAGGGGAGGGAGAGCAGGGAGAGTGTTGTGAGAGGGGGGAGAGCAGGGAGAGTGTTGTGAGAGGGGAGGGAGAGCAGGAAGAGTGTTGTGAGAGGGGAGAGAGCAGGGAGAGTGTTGTGAGAGGGGGGAGAGCAGGGAGAGTGTTGTGAGAGGAGGGAGAGCAGGGAGAGTGTTGTGAGAGGGGGGAGAGCAGGGAGAGTGTTGTGAGAGGGGAGGGAGAGCAGGGAGAGTGTTGTGAGAGGGGGGAGAGCAGGGAGAGTATTGTGAGAGGGGAGGGAGAGCAGGGAGAGTGTTGTGAGAGGGGAGGGAGAGCAGGGAGAGTGTTGTGAGGGGGGGGAGAGCAGGTAGAGTGTTGTGAGAGGGGAGGGAGAGCAGGGAGAGTGTTGTGAGAGGGGGGAGAGCAGGGAGAGTGTTGTGAGAGGGGAGGGAGAGCAGGGAGAGTGTTGTGAGAGGGGAGGGAGAGCAGGGAGAGTGTTGTGAGAGGGGAGGGAGAGCAGGGAGAGTGTTGTGAGAGGGGGGAGAGCAGGGAGAGTGTTGTGAGAGGGGGGAGAGCAGGGAGAGTGTTGTGAGAGGGGGGAGAGCAGGGAGAGTGTTGTGAGAGGGGAGGGAGAGCAGGGAGAGTGTTGTGAGAGGGGAGGGAGAGCAGGGAGAGTGTTGTGAGAGGGGGGAGAGCAGGGAGAGTGTTGTGAGAGGGGAGGGAGAGCAGGGAGAGTGTTGTGAGAGGGGAGGGAGAGCAGGGAGAGTGTTGTGAGAGGGGAGGGAGAGCAGGGAGAGTGTTGTGAGAGGGGAGGGAGAGCAGGGAGAGTGTTGTGAGAGGGGGGAGAGCAGGGAGAGTGTTGTGAGAGGGGGGAGAGCAGGGAGAGTGTTGTGAGAGGGGAGAGAGCAGGGAGAGTGTTGTGAGAGGGGAGAGAGCAGGGAGAGTGTTGTGAGAGGGGGGAGAGCAGGGAGAGTGTTGTGAGAGGGGAGGGAGAGCAGGGAGAGTGTTGTGAGAGGGGGAGAGCAGGGAGAGTGATGTGAGAGGGGGGAGAGCAGGGAGAGTGATGTGAGAGGGGAGGGAGAGCAGGGAGAGTGTTGTGAGAGGGGGGAGAGCAGGTAGAGTGTTGTGAGAGGGGAGGGAGAGCAGGGAGAGTGTTGTGAGAGGGGAGAGAGCAAGGAGAGTGTTGTGAGAGGGGGGAGAGCAGGGAGAGTGTTGTGAGAGGGCACAAACCTCAGCTCTCCGGAGTGTTTTGTGGTAATTCTTCTCGCTAGGAACCGACAGGAAGCCTAATTGAATTTCTTGTTCCTGATGCGTGTTGGTACCTTTTCTGCGGTACACTGACGGTACGTACCCCACCATGGTACACTGGTGGCCGTACCCTACCATGGTACACTGGTGGCCGTACCCTACCATGGTACACTGGTGGTACGTACCCTACCGTGGTACACTGGTGGTCGTACCCTACCCTGGTACACTGGTGGTCGTACCCTACCCTGGTGGTCGTACCCTACCATGGTACTCTGGTCGTCGTACCCTACCCTGGTACACTGGTAGTACGTACCCTACCATGGTACATTGACGGTACGTACCCTACCCTGGTACACTGGTGGTCGTACCCTACCGTGGTACACTGGTGGTCGTACCCTACCATGGTACACTGGTGGTCGCACCCTACCATGGTACACTGGTGGTCGTACCCTACCATGGTACACTGACGGTACGTACCCCACCATGGTACACTGGTGGTCGTACCCCACCATGGTACACTGGTGGTCGTACCCCACCATGGTACACTGACGGTACGTACCCTACCATGGTACACTGACGGTACGTACCCTTCCATGGTACACTGGTGGTCGTACCCTACCATGGTACACTGACGGTACGTACCCCACCATGGTACACTGGTGGTCGTACCCCACCATGGTACACTGGTGGTCGTACCCTACCATGGTACACTGGAGGTATGTACCCTACCATGGTACACTGGAGGTACGTACCCTACCATGGTACACTGGTGGTCGTACCCTACCATGGTACACTGGTGGTCGTACCCTACCATGGTACACTGGAGGTACGTACCCTCCCATGGTACACTGGTGATCGTACCCTACCATGGTACAATGACGGTACGTACCCTACCATGGTACACTGGAGGTACGACCCTACCATGGTACACTAGTGGTCGTACCCTACCATGGTACACTGGTGGTACGTACCCTACCATGGTACACTGGAAGTCGTACCCTACCATGGTACACTGGTGGTACGTACCCTACCATGGTACACAGGAGGTACGTACCGTACCATGGTACACTGGAGGTACGTACCCTACCATGGTACATTGGTGGTACGTACCTTACCATGGTACACTGGTGGTCGTACCCTACCATGGTACACTAGAGGTACGTACCCTATCATGTTACACTGGTGGTCGTACCCTACCATGGTACACCGGTGGCCGTACCCTACCATGGTACACTGGTGGTCGTACCCTACCATGGTACACTGGAGGTACGTACCCTACCATGGTACACTGGTGGTCGTACCCTACCATTGTACACTGGTGGTCGTACCCTACCATGGTACACTGGTGGTACGTACCCTACCATGGTACACAGGAGGTACGTACCGTACCATGGTACACTGGAGGTACGTACCCTACCATGGTACACTAGTGGTCGTACCCTGCCATGGTACACTGGTGGTACGTACCCTACCATGGTACACTGGTGGTCGTACCCTACCATGGTACACTGGTAGTCGTACCCTACCATAGTACACTGGAGGTACGTACCCTACCATGGTACACCGGTGGTCATACCCTACTATGGTACACTGGTGGTCGTACCCTACCATGGTACACTGGTGGTCGTACCCCACCATGGTACACTGGTGGTCGTACCCTACCATGGTACACTGGAGGTACGTACCCCAGCCACAATACAACACCCAGGATAAAGAAACCATGCCCAACCACTACAATTATACGGGCCTCGAACCACGACCCTGCAAGAAGCACAACACCCGTCCAATGACTCCACCCTTGACAGGAAGGTCAAGACGCCGTCAAAACAGTGAATCACTTCCAGGTGAGAGAGGGAGAGATCAGACGGGCGCCTGACAGCCCTCACGTGGTTGTGACAGAGGGTTGACAGGCGCGCCCCCTCACAGCCCGCCGCGCCCGTCACTCTGCCAGCAACAGTTGGACAGAATTAGCGGCCGGTGGGTCTTGCCAGGAATGACTCCTGTCAAATGTTGCGTGTCCCATAGTTGCCGTCAGCCGCCAAGCTTCCCCCCCCCGGGGCTCTCCTGAACACTCTCTGCTTCTCTTTCTCATCGTGGGTCCATTGGTCCATTGGTCCGTTGGTTCAGTTATGGTCCTTGGTTCGAAGTATAGCATGTGGGTCCAGGTATGGTCCATGGGTCCAGGTATGGTCCGTTGGTTCAGGTATGGTCCGTGGGTCCAGGTATGGTCCGTGGGTCCAGGTATGGACCGTTGGTCCAGGTATGGTCCGTTGGTTCAGGTATGGTCCGTTAGTCCAGGTATGGTCCGTGGGTCCAGGTATGGTCCGTTGGTCCAGGTATGGTCCGTTGGTCAAGGTATGATCCGTGGGTCCAGGTATGGTCCGTGGGTCAAGGTATGGTCCGTGGGTCCAGGTATGGACCGTTGGTCCAGGTAAGGTCTGTGGGTCCAGGTGTGGTTCGTGGGTCCAGGTATGGTCCGTGGGTCCAGGTATGGTCCGTGGGTCCAGGTATGGTCCGTTGGTCCAGGTATGGACCGTTGGTCCAGGTATGGACCGTTGGTCCAGGTATGGTCCTTGGGTCCAGGTATGGTCCGTTGGTTCAGGTATGGTACGTGGATTCAGATATGGTCCGTGGGTTCTGGTATGGTCCGTTAGTCCAGGTATGGTCCGTGGGTCCAGGTATGGTCCGTGGGTCCAGGTATGGACCGTTGGTCCAGGTAAGGTCTGTGGGTCCAGGTATGGTTCGTGGGTCCAGGTATGGTCCGTGGGTCCAGGTATGGTCCGTTGGTCCAGGTAGGGTCCTTGGGTCCAGGTATGGTCCGTTGGTTCAGGTATGATACGTGGATTCAGATATGGTCCGTGGGTTCTGGTATGGTCCGTGGGTCTAGGTATGGTCCGTGGGTCTAGGTATGGTCCGTGGGTTCAGGTATGGTCAGTGGGTCTAGGTATGGTCCGTGGGTCTAGGTATGGTCCGTGGGTTCAGGTATGGTCCGTGGGTCTAGGTATGGTCCGTGGGTCTAGGTATGGTCCGTGGGTCTAGGTATGGTCCGTGGGTCCATGTATGGTCCGTGGGTTCAGGTATGGTCAGTTGGTCTAGGTATGGTCCGTGGGTCTAGGTATGGTCCGTGGGTTCAGGTATGGTCAGTGGGTCTAGGTATGTTCCGTGGGTCTAGGTATGGTCCGTGGGTCCAGGTATGGTCCGTGGGTTCAGGTATGGTCAGTGGGTCTAGGTATGTTCCGTGGGTCTAGGTATGGTCCATGGGTCTAGGGATGGTCCGTGGGTCCAGGTATGGTTCGTGGGTCAAGGTATGGTCCGTGGGTCCAGATATGGTCCGTGGGTCCAGGTATGGTCCGTGCGTCCAGGTATGGTCCGTGCGTCCAGGTATGGTCCGTGGGTCTAGGTATGGTCCGTGGGTCCAGGTATGGTCCGTGCATCCAGGTATGGTCCGTTGGTCCAGGTATGGTCCGTTGGTCCAGGTATGGTCCGTGCGTCTAGGTATGGTCCGTGTGTTCAGGTATGGTCCGTGGGTCTAGGTATGTTCCCTGGGTCCAGGTATGGTCCGTGGGTCCCGGTATTGTCTGTGGGTCCAGGTATAACTTATGAAACAAGATATGGTCCATTGGCCCTAATAGTGAAAGTAGTGTAAAATGGGACTACAACCGACTGTCTCATATTGTGATATTACAAATGTGCTAGTGTGGGTTTGGGGGGTTGTTGGGGTAAGGGGTAACCTGTGTGTCTTCCTCTCCGTCGTGTCATCATCACGGGGGATTAACATGCATGCTCTCTGAGACTCTGAGGACGGGTTGCGGTACATTAGGATCTACGCCTTGAGTCAGGCTCTAGCTCCGGGTTCTGCCGGAACTAGAGCCTGACTTACCAGTCAGAGCATCACTTATCAGAAACCTGTAGTAAGTTGTATTTTACCAATATTCAGTTCTTTTGAGAAAATAATTTGCAACCATGCAGGAGGACTCGAACCTGGGTAGTCCCACTGACCCACAATGTGCTATATGTAATGGAACCTGGCATTTAACTGAATCCACAAGGGGCCATGAGGCATCCAGTTGATACCAAATTCAACTGTTACATGTTGTCCACGTACACTCTGGTGTGGTACAGTTCCACCACAGTAGTGGGGGATGACCACTTTGCCACGAATTTTGGTTTGGGTCCCCAATTTCAGCTAAGTAGTGACCCTAAAAAGGGTCCCAAGGTCTAACCTGGAAAATTCACCTCTAACTTGCTACTTTATTTTTTGTTAAATTTTTGCAGAGTTCCATTTTAGATAAACTCGTATCAAGTCCACGTTCAGATAATCTGTTAATTAAAGATTAGTAATTGTTAAATGTTAGTGTAAACGTTTATATTAATATGTATATTAGTTAATTCTTCGCCCCCACGCCACCTGTCGCCACCTGCGCCGTCCCCGCTCCTCTCTCCACCCTCCCTACTCTTGCGCTCGTTATCTGCCGTAAGATCACCACTCCCTTTCACCTCTTCCCCAACTCCTTCAGACTCACACCACACCATTATCAGGATTGTTCGTGAAAAATTAAAATGTTTGCCGACCTCTCTCATTTACTAAGTTCATTCTCTTGCTACCGGTCTACATTTCTCCTCTAGGAAAAATTAAAGAGAATTCAGTTTAATCTTCTCTGTCTTACTTCATTAATCGCCCAACACAATTATTTTAAGAACAATTCTCAGCTGTCGCCGTAGTTCAATGTTCGCGAAGAGTAGTTATTTAATAAACAACAGAGCATCTCTCAACTGTTGACTTTATCACATTAGCATCTTTCCCTTATCTAAGAACATACTCTTTCCAGATGTCAAGTGTCCCTATCATTCCCTACCATCTCCCTGTTTCCCCATTGTTGTACTTACCCAACCACGGAACAAAATCTCGCTCATTTCCCTTAACATTAAAAGTAAACGTGAGTCATGACCTGTCTTTCCAGACGCCTGTGTAAATATGCCCTCAGGTGAGGTTACTGTCAGACAGTCCTTATCTGGTATAACAGATCTTATCAACGCCATACTTACCATCTTTCACAGTATAATAGTTTTCTATCAGTTTTTTCTGCTTTATTCTCTTCTACATCTCTCTCTCTCTGTCCATCTTTCTCTCTCTCTCTCTCCTCCCCCTCGTTACTTAATTTCCAAAAATTTCCACAGGTAATAATAATAAATAAATAAATCTTTCAATGTGCCCCTCTTGGCAATCCAGCTCAGGAAGGGCAGGAAGAGGCAGCGTCAAAATATTACAGCCCAGTCCTCCCTCACTTGTATAAAGATCTTCAACCCGTGTGCAAGGCGCACGGGTTGAAGATCTTACTTCAATATGAATTTGTGCCCTTTATGTTTTCATCCTCTAAAGACTGGTATGCTGACATATATTCTGAGATATACTCAGATAATTATACTTACCTATACTTAATCGAATACGTACATAAGTTTTACATATAAATTCCCCCCCCCCCCCTTCTCAAGCATCGTCGCATCATAAATTAACATATGAATTACATTATTATTATTATTATTATTACTAGCTGTACCCGGCTTCGCGTTGCTGAGTCACAGCAACCTTCTCTTGTCTTCCAGTCCTCCCCCGCCATTCTCCTCTCCCCCGTCCCCTCGTCCTCCCCACCATTCCCCACTCCCTCGTCCAATGCATTCCCAAATGATCTGATGTTCCCATCAGAAAATTAAGAACATGAAATGATCTGATGTTCCCATCATTGAAATATAAGAAAAACAGCTAAAAAACGAAATGAAAAACAATGAAAAAATAAAAAAAGTAGTAAACTATACTCATGAAAGGAATGGTATTGTAAACAACACAGCTCAATTCCAATGCACTGTCACACAAAATAATTAAATTAAAATAAAAATAAATCGAAATCTATGAAAATTAAATTTGTCAATACAATCGGAAACATTGAAATGGAATCGTAACATATTTAGTATAGCGTGTGTTGCTTTTACGTGCAACAGATGGCGCTGTTTCTCAAAAAACCGCATGTTTTAACCTGTCACAGGTGTGGCATCTATATAGTAGGAATATAAAAACACGCGCCTATTTGAATGCAATGTTGTGTACATTTTTTTAAAGGAGTCAGTTAAGAGGTTTCGAAGTTCCCCTCACACGAAAAACACTGTTTAAAAAAATAATAAAGTTTTATTCCATCACAGACGTGATATCTATATAGTATGTGTATGAAAACCCGCTCGGATGAATAAAACGTTGTGTAAAAGTTTCAAAGCAATCGGTGAAGAACTTTTGGAGATTAACAATTTTGAACAAAGAAACATTTACATTGTTATATATATACATTTTTTAGCAAGCGGTACTATCTCAGTTTAGCTGGGAAGAGCAAAGAGAAGAGTAAAGTTATTGTTTCTCTTTTGTTATTAGAAGGCAAACATTTATGATTTATATAAGACTTTGACAAATGTGATACGAATATAGATAACAATTCCCAAATTCTGTCATAAATGCTTATTACACACTCCACCCGAAGATATAAAGGACCATGAAGAGTCATGCACTGTTTCCCAGGTGTTCTCTTTCTTCACTCCATATGAGAAAACCGTATTTAAGAACTACGGGCCGACATACAATCCTACTCCTACAGTTTACTACGATTTTGAATGCCTGCATGATCGCCAAAATTCCCGAGGGATGATCGAGAACAAACACGAAGCCAATGATAACACATACATCATAGTGGATAAAGATGTCAGAGTTGTGGAAACTAATTCTTATCTTGGCCCGATGCAGTTAATAATTTTATCACAAAGTTAGAGGCTTCTTGGAGACCAATTTATGCTCAGCTCCCCAACTTTCCTAAACACTTGTCCAGAGAACAGGAAAGAAAGTTTCAGAGACAGAGAAGTTGTCAATTATGTGTCCAAGTGTTCAGAACAGGGAAGGGTAAACATAGACACCATACCCACACTGTTGAAGATAATAACTATCTTCGCATGTTTTAATATAAATAATAATAACGCATGATAATAGATAATAATAATATGATATTATTATTTGATATTATTATATGATATTATATGATATATGTATATTATATGATATTATTATTATTACTTCGCATGATAATAACTATCTTCGCATGTCACTACACCACAGTCTCCGTGGTGTAGTGGTAAGACACTCGCCTGGCGTTCCGCGAGCGCTATGTCATGGGTTCGTATCCTGGCCGGGGAGGATTTACTGGGCGCAAATCCTTAACTGTAGCCTCTGTTTAACGCAACAGTAAAATGTGTACTTGGTTGTAACAACGATTCTTCGCGGCGGGGATCGTATTCCAGGGACCTGCCCGAAACGCTACGCGTACTAGTGGCTCTACAAGAATGTAACAACTCTTGTATATATCTCAAAAAAAAAAAAAAAAAAAAAAAAAAATCTAGGTGCATATTGCACTCATTGCAATTTGCAATGCATTTTTGCTTGCTGATTCTTAAACACATTTTCACATAATGTATCTTATGATCTCAAAATAATCCTGAAGTAACCATCCAAAAAAACTGCATCGGGAAATTGACCTACTTTTATTATATTTTCTATGAGGCAGTTCACTCAGACTATGAAGGAGGTCGCCACGTCCAGCCCCGGCTCTGATGAACATACGCACATCTTATATTTTGACTGTAATAGTTTATACGCACCTTGCATGGCAGAGTTGCTTCCGCTAGGTGGGATTAGCCTAGATTTCCTTCAGCTACTAATGAAACTTGAATTGGAGATTGAAGGAGTAAAAGCTATCTATGACTTTAGACAGGCCCCTTTTCTCAAAGATTTTATTTCCACAGGCATTAGAGAACAGTCAAACACATCTTGTCTTATGAAGGCAAAAGCATTCAAAGTCATTAACAACGGTCCCTACAGGAACTGTGTGACAAACATCTCTCATTATTCTAACACTCACCACCTAGTAACTTCACCACAAACATTCCTAGCGCATGCAAAAAACCCTGTGTATATAAGAGTTGTCTCACGAGACACAGATCATCTTCTCTGTACAGTCATTAAAGATATCCTTAAAGTCACAACTCCTTCTTATATGGAGTATCAGATCTTGCAAATTGCAGTGGGGAGATTGTAGGACTTCTGGAATAACACAGTTAAAGTTTATTATGATGTAAGAGCGAGATTAACTTACACAGATACGGATTCTTTCATTTTCACTCTGGCATGTAAAGGATTGCCTTTGAAGAAAGGACGAAGGCTTCCTTAGAAAATTCAATGGACCTTAGTAACTTAGACCAAAAGCCCCCCAAGTACTCAAATGCACATAACGGAAAACTTGCAGGTCTCATGGCTGATGTAACGAGTTAAATTATAACACAGTTGATCTCTCTTAAACCAAAAACGTATTAAATCTTAACCCTCGATAAATGTAAGGGAAACCCATTTCACCAGCAAAAGAAACTTTCTCACGCTTCTTTCCAAAACGCCCTTGAAACAAACACAACAATTAAATGTGTATCGCGATCAATATGCAACATTAACGAGCATCTCTGTACGTGTAAAGTACCCGTGAGAGATCTATCAGGAGGCCCGGTGACTGAACAGGAAGTTCCCAAATATGAAATCAAGTGAAAAACTTTAAACAGATCTTCCATTATTTGGCATCACCGTCGTGACATTTTCATCCCAATATGTTAAGAAATGATTTTTTTTACGAATTAAAAAAATGCATGCAAGACGAAGGGGGGGGGGAGGGCACCGGTACTGATAATAACGACAACATCTATTAACTGAAAATGAGGAATCAAGAGAGACAAGGACGTGTCCGATACACAGAGCAGACAAGTAGTCGTAGTAAGGATCCACAAAGTGTATATGCCACTGGTGCCACCTGGCGGCCAGATTCTACACATAAGAATGTGTTAGCCTATAATTATGCTCTATTCTATTATATATCATAAATACATTGCACAATGTAAATATTTTTTATATCCCTTTGTACGAAAAACTGACAAACACATTTTTTGTTCTCATTCTCCTGTGTTTCTAAAAGGATTTTCCTGTAACTTCCACATAATGGAGAAGGCATATCCACCACTCAGCATGTGACGTTAGAACGAAATTGGTCAATATGTTAATCAGCCGCAGGCGGCAGAAGTTGTGACTTTTATTTTTTTTTTTTGCGAGAGGGTCGATTTATTTAATGACTTCGAACTCTATTCTCTAAGTTTCTTTAGGTTGTATTGATGAATGAGGACCAGATGAGGGCGTTATTACTTCTCACTGGTCAACACACACACAAGACACACTGGTCAACACACACACACACTGGTCAACACACACACAACACACACTGGTCAACACACACACAACACACACTGGTCAACACACACACACAAGACACACTGGTCAACACACACACAACACACACTGGTCAACACACACACAACACACACTGGTCAACACACACACAACACACACTGGTCAACACACACACAAGACACACTGGTCAACACACACAACACACACTGGTCAACACACACTGGTCAACACACACAAGACACACTGGTCAACACACACACAACACACACTGGTCAACACACACAACACACACTGGTCAACACACACACAACACACACTGGTCAACACACACACACAACACACACTGGTCAACACACACACAACACACACTGGTCAACACACACACAACACACACTGGTCAACACACACACAACACACACTGGTCAACACACACACAACACACACTGGTCAACACACACACAAAACACACACTGGTCAACACACACAAGACACACTGGTCAACACACACACAACACACACTGGTCAACACACACACAACACACACTGGTCAACACACACATAAGACACACTGGTCAACACACACACAACACACACTGGTCAACACACACACAACACACACTGGTCAACACACATATAAGACACACTGGTCAACACACACACAACACACACTGGTCAACACACAAACAACACACACTGGTCAACACACACATAAGACACACTGGTCAACACACACACAACACACACTGGTCAACACACAAACAACACACACTGGTCAACACACACATAAGACACACTGGTCAACACACACACAACACACAAACAACACACACTGGTCAACACACACACAAGACACACTGGTCAACACACAAACAACACACACTGGTCAACACACACATAAGACACACTGGTCAACACACACACAACACACACTGGTCAACACACACACAAGACACACTGGTCAACACACACACAAGACACACTGGTCAACACACACACAAGACACACTGGTCAACACACACACAACACACAAACAACACACACTGGTCAACACACACACAAGACACACTGGTCAACACACAAACAACACACACTGGTCAACACACACATAAGACACACTGGTCAACACACAAACAACACACACTGGTCAACACACACATAAGACACACTGGTCAACACACACACAACACACACTGGTCAACACACAAACAACACACACTGGTCAACACACACATAAGACACACTGGTCAACACACACACAACACACACTGGTCAACACACAAACAACACACACTGGTCAACACACACATAAGACACACTGGTCAACACACACACAACACACAAACAACACACACTGGTCAACACACACACAAGACACACTGGTCAACACACAAACAACACACACTGGTCAACACACACATAAGACACACTGGTCAACACACACACAACACACACTGGTCAACACACAAACAACACACACTGGTCAACACACACACAAGACACACTGGTCAACACACACTGGTCAACACACACACAAGACACACTGGTCAACACACACACAAGACACACTGGTCAACACACACACAAGACACACTGGTCAACACACACACAGCACACACTGGTCAACACACACACAACACACACTGGTCAACACACACACAAGACACACTGGTCAACACACACACAACACACTCTGGTCAACACACACACAACACACACTGGTCAACACACACACAACACACACTGGTCAACACACACACAAGACACACTGGTCAACACACACACAACACACACTGGTCAACACACACACAACACACACTGGTCAACACACACACAACACACACTGGTCAACACACACACAACACACACTGGTCAACACACACACAACACACACTGGTCAACACACACACAAGACACACTGGTCAACACACACACAACACACACTGGTCAACACACACGCACAACACACACTGGTCAACACACACACAACACACACTGGTCAACACACACACACAACACACACTGGTCAACACACACACAAGACACACTGGTCAACACACACACAACACACACTGGTCAACACACACACAACACACACTGGTCAACACACACACAACACACACTGGTCAACACACACACAAGACACACTGGTCAACACACACACAACACACACTGGTCAACACACACAACACACAATGGTCAACACACACACTCAACACACACTGGTCAACACACACACAACACACACTGGTCAACACACACACAACACACACTGGTCAACACACACACAACACACACACAAGACACACTGGTCAACACACACAACACACACTGGTCAACACACACACAACACACACACAAGACACACTGGTCAACACACACAACACACACTGGTCAACACACTCACAACACACACTGGTCAACACACACACAAGACACACTGGTCAACACACACACAACACACACTGGTCAACACACACACAAGACACACTGGTCAACACACACAACACACACTGGTCAACACACACACAACACACACTGGTCAACACACACACAAGACACACTGGTCAACACACACACAAGACACACTGGTCAACACACACACAAGACACACTGGTCAACACACACACAACACACACTGGTCAACACACACACAACACACACTGGTCAACACACACACAACACACACTGGTCAACACACACAACACACACTGGTCAACACACACATAAGACACACTGGTCAACACACACACAAGACACACTGGTCAACACACAAACAACACACACTGGTCAACACACACACAAGACACACTGGTCAACACACACAACACACACTGGTCAACACACACACAACACACACTGGTCAACACACACATAAGACACACTGGTCAACACACACACAACACACACTGGTCAACACACAAACAACACACACTGGTCAACACACACACAACACACACTGGTCAACACACACTGGTCAACACACAAACAACACACACTGGTCAACACACACACAACACACACTGGTCAACACACACTGGTCAACACACACACAACACACTCTGGTCAACACACACACAAGACACACTGGTCAACACACACACAACACACACTGGTCAACACACACACAACACACACTGGTCAACACACACACAACACACACTGGTCAACACACACACACAACACACACTGGTCAACACACAAACAACACACACTGGTCAACACACACACAAGACACACTGGTCAACACACAAACAACACACACTGGTCAACACACACACACAACACACACTGGTCAACACACAAACAACACACACTGGTCAACACACACACACAACACACACTGGTCAACACACACATAAGACACACTGGTCAACACACAAACAACACACACTGGTCAACACACACACAAGACACACTGGTCAACACACACACAACACACACTGGTCAACACACAAACAACACACACTGGTCAACACACACATAAGACACACTGGTCAACACACACACAACACACACTGGTCAACACACAAACAACACACACTGGTCAACACACACATAAGACACACTGGTCAACACACACACAACACACACTGGTCAACACACAAACAACACACACTGGTCAACACACACACAAGACACACTGGTCAACACACAAACAACACACACTGGTCAACACACACATAAGACACACTGGTCAACACACACACAACACACACTGGTCAACACACACACAACACACACTGGTCAACACACACACAAGACACACTGGTCAACACACACACAACACACACTGGTCAACACACAAACAACACACACTGGTCAACACACACACAACACACACTGGTCAACACACACACAAGACACACTGGTCAACACACACACAACACACACTGGTCAACACACACACACAACACACACTGGTCAACACACACACAAGACACACTGGTCAACACACACACAACACACACTGGTCAACACACACACAACACACACTGGTCAACACACACACAAGACACACTGGTCAACACACACACAACACACACTGGTCAACACACAAACAACACACACTGGTCAACACACACACAACACACACTGGTCAACACACACACAAGACACACTGGTCAACACACACACAACACACACTGGTCAACACACACACACAACACACACTGGTCAACACACACACAACACACACTGGTCAACACACACACAAGACACACTGGTCAACACACACACAACACACACTGGTCAACACACAAACAACACACACTGGTCAACACACACACAAGACACACTGGTCAACACACACTGGTCAACACACACACAAGACACACTGGTCAACACACACACAAGACACACTGGTCAACACACACACAAGACACACTGGTCAACACACACACAGCACACACTGGTCAACACACACACAACACACACTGGTCAACACACACACAAGACACACTGGTCAACACACACACAACACACTCTGGTCAACACACACACAACACACACTGGTCAACACACACACAACACACACTGGTCAACACACACACAAGACACACTGGTCAACACACACACAACACACACTGGTCAACACACACACAACACACACTGGTCAACACACACACAACACACACTGGTCAACACACACACAACACACACTGGTCAACACACACACAAGACACACTGGTCAACACACACACAACACACACTGGTCAACACACACACACAACACACACTGGTCAACACACACACAAGACACACTGGTCAACACACACACACAACACACACTGGTCAACACACACACAAGACACACTGGTCAACACACACACAAGACACACTGGTCAACACACACACAACACACACTGGTCAACACACACACAACACACACTGGTCAACACACACACAAGACACACTGGTCAACACACACACAACACACACTGGTCAACACACACAACACACAATGGTCAACACACACACACAACACACACTGGTCAACACACACACAACACACACTGGTCAACACACACACAACACACACTGGTCAACACACACACAACACACACACAACACACACTGGTCAACACACACAACACACACTGGTCAACACACACACAACACACACACAAGACACACTGGTCAACACACACAACACACACTGGTCAACACACTCACAACACACACTGGTCAACACACACACAAGACACACTGGTCAACACACACACAACACACACTGGTCAACACACACACAACACACACACAAGACACACTGGTCAACACACACAACACACACTGGTCAACACACACACACACACAAGACACACTGGTCAACACACACAACACACACTGGTCAACACACACACAACACACACTGGTCAACACACACACACAACACACACTGGTCAACACACACACAAGACACACTGGTCAACACACACACAAGACACACTGGTCAACACACACACACAACACACACTGGTCAACACACACACAAGACACACTGGTCAACACACACACACAACACACACTGGTCAACACACACACAACACACACTGGTCAACACACACACAAGACACACTGGTCAACACACAACACACACTGGTCAACACACACACAACACACACTGGTCAACACACACACAAGACACACTGGTCAACACACACACAAGACACACTGGTCAACACACACAACACACACTGGTCAACACACACACAACACACACACAAGACACACTGGTCAACACACACAACACACACTGGTCAACACACACACAAGACACACTGGTCAACACACACACAAGACACACTGGTCAACACACACACAAGACACACTGGTCAACACACACACAAGACACACTGGTCAACACACACAACACACACTGGTCAACACACACACACACAAGACACACTGGTCAACACACACACACACAGCACACACTGGTCAACACACACACAAGACACACTGGTCAACACACACACAAGACACACTGGTCAACACACACAACACACACTGGTCAACACACACACACACAAGACACACTGGTCAACACACACACACACAGCACACACTGGTCAACACACACACAAGACACACTGGTCAACACACACACAAGACACACTGGTCAACACACACAACACACAGCACACACTGGTCAACACACACACAAGACACACTGGTCAACACACACAACACACACTGGTCAACACACACTGGTCAACACACACACAAGACACACTGGTCAACACACACACAAGACACACTGGTCAACACACACAACACACAGCACACACTGGTCAACACACACACAAGACACACTGGTCAACACACACAACACACACTGGTCAACACATTCTATAATTGCCTAAAAATTCGAAAATATTCTGTTTTTAGGAATAGTTTGGTAATTACAGTCCTGTTTCAGTGGTCCGGTGGTCCAGTGGTCCAGTGGTCCAGTGGTCCAGTGTTTCAGTGGTCCGGTGGTCCAGTGGTCCAGTGGTCCAGTGGTTCAGTGGTCCAGTGGTCCGGTGGTCCAGTGGTCCGGTGGTCCAGTGGTCCAGTGGTCCGGTGGTCCAGTGGTCCAGTGGTCCAGTGGTCCAGTGGTCCAGTGGTCCGGTGGTCCAGTGGTACAGTGGTCCAGTGGTCCAGTGGTCCAGTGGTCCAGTGGTCCGGTGGTCCAGTGGTCCAGTGGTCCAGTGGTCCAGTGGTCCAGTGGTCCAGTGGTCCATCTTGAAGGGTCAGCTTGAGCATCAACAAGAGGACATGATACATCTGGCCCAAGAATAGCTCTTTACTGACCCAAATTGTCCGCTCCAGGATGCCCTCTGTCTTCCCCTCTCACCCTCCCCTCTCACTCTCCCCTCTCACTCTCCCATCTCACCCTCCCCTCTCACCCTCCCCTCTCACCTTCCCCTCTCACTCTCCCCTCTCACTCTCCCCTCTCACTCTCCCCTCTCACCTTCCCCTCTCACTCTCCCCTCTCACCTTCCACTCTCACTCCCCCCCCCCTCTCACTCTCCCCTCTCACCCTCCCCTCTCACTCTCCCCTCTCACTTTCCCCTCTCACTCCCCCCTCTCACTCTCCCCTCTCACCTTCCCCTCTCACTCTCCCCTCTCACCCTCCCCTCTCACTCTCCCCTCTCACCTTCCCCTCTCACTCTCCCCTCTCACCTTCCCCTCTCACTCCCCCCTCTCACCTTCCCCTCTCACTCCCCCCTCTCACTTTCCCTTCTCACCCTCCCCTCTCACTCCCCCCTCTCACCTTCCCTTCTCACCCTCCCATCTCACCCTCCCCTCTCACCCTCCCCTCTCACCTTCACCTCTCACCTTCCCCTCTCACCTTCACCTCTCACCCTCCCGTCTCACGCTCCCCTCTCACTCCCCTCTCACCCACCCCTCTCACCCTCCCCTCTCACCTTCCCTTCTCACCCTCCCATCTCACCCTCCCCTCTCACCCTCCCCTCTCACCCTCCCCTCTCACCCTCCCCTCTCACCCTCCCCTCTCACTCTCCCCTCTCACCTTCCCCCCTCACCCTCCCCTCTCACTCTCCCCTCTCACTCTCCCCTCTCACTCTCCCCTCTCACCCTCCCCTCTCACTCTCCCCTCTCACCTTCCCTTCTCACCCTCCACTCTCACCCTCCCCTTCCCTCTCACCCTCCCCTCTCACTCTCCCCTCTCACCCTCCCCTCTCACTCTCCCCTCTCACCCTCCCCTCTTACTCTCCCCTCTCACCCTCCCTCTCACCCTCCCCTCTCACCCTCCCCTCTCACTCTCCCCTCTCACTCTTCCCTCTTACTCTCCCCTTTCACCTTCCCTTCTCACCCTCCCCTCTCACCCTCCCCTCTCACCCACCCCTCTCACTCTCCCCTCTCACCCACCCCACTCACCCTCCCCTCTCACCTTCCCTTCTCACCCTCCCCTCTCACCCTCCCCTCTCACCCTCCCCTCTCACCCTCCCCTCTCACTCTCCCCTCTCACTCTCCCCTCTCACCCTCCCCTCTCACTCTCCCCTCTCACCCTCCACTCTCACCCTCCCCTCTCACCCTCCCCTCTCACCCACCCCTCTCACTCTCCCCTCTCACCCACCCCTCTCACCCTCCCCTCTCACCTTCCTTTCTCACCCTCCCCTCCCACCCTCCCCTCTCACCCTCCCCTCTCACCCTCCCCTCTCACCCTCCCCTCTCACCCCTCCCCTCTCACTCTCCCCTCTCACCCTCCCCTCTCACCCTCCCCTCTCACCCTCTCCTCTCACCCTCCCCTCTCACTCTCCCCTCTCACCCTCCCCTCTCACTCTCCCCTCTCACCCTCCCCTCTCACCCTCCCCTCTCACCTTCCCCTCTCACCCTCCCCTCTCACCGCCCGTCTAGCGCTCCCCTCTCACTCCCCTCTCACCCACCCCTCTCACCCTCCCCTCTCACGTTCCCTTCTCACCCTCCCCTCTCACCCTCCCCTCTCACCCTCCCCTCTCACCCTCCCCTCTCACCCTCCCCTCTCACCTTCCCCTCTCACCCTCCCCTCTCACTCTCCCCTCTCACTCTCCCCTCTCACTCTCCCCTCTCACCCTCCCCTCTCACTCTCCCCTCTCACCTTCCCTTCTCACCCTCCACTCTCACCCTCCCCTCCCCTCTCACCCTCCCCTCTCACTCTCCCCTCTCACCCTCCCCTCTCACTCTCCCCTCTCACCCTCGCCTCTCACTCTCCCCTCTCACCCTCCCCTCTTACTCTCCCCTCTCACCCTCCCCTCTCACCCTCCCCTCTCACCCTCCCCTCTCACTCTCCCCTCTCACTCTTCCCTCTCACTCTCCCCTTTCACCTTCCCTTCTCACCCTCCCCTCTCACCCTCCCTTCTCACCCACCCCTCTCACTCTCCCCTCTCACCCACCCCTTTCACCCTCCCCTCTCACCTTCCCTTCTCACCCTCCCCTCTCACCCTCCCCTCTCACCCTCCCTTCTCACCCTCCCCTCTCACTCTCCCCTCTCACTCTCCCCTCTCACCCTCCCCTCTCACTCTCCCCTCTCACCCTCCCCTCTCACCCTCCCCTCTCACCCTCCCCTCTCACCCTCCCCTCTCACCCTCCCCTCTCACTCTCCCCTCTCACCCTCCCCTCTCACCCTCCCTCTCACCCTCTCCTCTCACCCTCACCCCCTCTCACTCTCCCCTCTCACCCTCCCCTCTCACCCTCCCTCTCACCCTCCCCTCTCACTCTCCCCTCTCACTCTCCCCTCTCACTCTCCCCTCTCACCATCCCCTCTCACCCTCCCCTCTAACTCTCCCCTCTCACCCTCCCCTCTCACTCTCCCTCTCCACCCTCCCTCTCACCCTCCCTCTCACTCTCCCCTCTCACCCTCCATCTCACTCTCCCCTCTCACCCTCCCCTCTCACCCTCCCCTCTCACCTCCTCCCCTCTCACTCTCCCCTCTCCCCCTCCCCTCTCACTCTCACCCTCCACTCTCACCCTCCCTCTCACCCTCCCCTCTCACTCTCACCCTCCCTCTCCCTCCCCTCTCACCTCCCCTCTCACTCTCCCCTCTCTCTCTCCCCTCTCACTCTCCCTCTCACCTTCCCCTCTCACCCTCCCCTCTCACTCTCCCCTCTCACCCTCCCCCTCTCACTCTCCCCTCTCACCCTCCCCTCTCACCCTCCCCTCTCACTTTCCCCTCTCACTCTCCCCTCCCACCCTCCCCTCTCACTCTCCCCTCTCACCCTCCCCTCTCACCCTCCCTTCTCACCTTCCCCTTTCACCCTCTCCTATCACCTTCCCCTCTCACCCTCCTCTCTCACTCTCCCCTCTCACCTTCCCCTCTCACCCTCCCCTCTCACCCTCTCCTCTCACCCTCCCTCTTACCTTCCCCTCTCACCCTCTCCTCTCACCCTCCCCTCTCACCCTCCCCTCTCACCTTCCCCTCTCACCCTCCTCTCTCTCCTTCCCCTCTCACCCTCCCCTCTTACTCTCCTCTCTCACCCTCCCCTCTCACCCTCCCCTCTCACCCTCCCCTCTCACTCTCCCCTCTCACTCTTCCCTCTCACTCTCCCCTTTCACCCTTCCCTTCTCACCCTCCCCTCTCACCCTCCCTTCTCACCCACCCCTCTCACTCTCCCCTCTCACCCACCCCTTTCACCCTCCCCTCTCACCTTCCCTTCTCACCCTTCCCTCTCACCCTCCCCTCTCACTCTCCCCTCTCACCCTCCCCTCTCACCCTCCCTTCTCACCTTCCCCTCTCACCCTCTCCTATCACCTTCCCCTCTTACCCTCCTCTCTCACTCTCCCCTCTCACCTTCCCCTCTCACCCTCCCCTCTCACCCTCTCCTCTCACCCTCCCTCTTACCTTCCCCTCTCACCCTCCCTCTCACCCTCCTCTCTCTCCTTCCCCTCTCACCCTCCCCTCTGACCCTCCCCTCTCACCCTCCCCTCTCTCCCTCCCATCTCACCCTCCCTTCTCTCCCTCCCCTCTCACTCTCCCCTCTCACCCTCCCCTCTCACCGTTTCCTCTCACCCTTCCCTCTCACCCTCCCCTCTCACCTTCCCCTCTCACCCTCTTCTCTCACCTTCCCCTCTCACCTTCCCCTCTCACTCTCCCCTCGTCACCCCTCGACCCCTATCACTCTCCCCTCTCACCCTCCCCCTCTCACCTTCCCCTCTCACCCTACCCTCTCACCCTCCCCTCTCTCCCTCCCCCTCAATCTCCCCTCTCACCCTCCCCTCCCACTCTCCCCTCTCACCCTCCCCTCTCACCTTCCCCTCTCACCCTCCCCTCTCACCTTCCCCTCTCACCCTCCCCTCTCACCTTCCCCTCTCACCCTCCCCTCTCTCCTTCCCCTCACTCCCTCCCCTCTCACCCTCCCCTCTCACCCTCCCCTCTCTCCCTCCCCTCTCACCCTCCCCTCTCTCCCTCCCCTCTCACTCTCCCCTCTCACCCTCCCCTCTCACCCTCCCCTCTCACCCTTTCCTCTCACCCTCTCCTCTCACCTTCCCCTCTCACCCTCCCCTCTCACCTTCCCCTTTCACACTCCCCTCTCACCTTCCCCTCTCACCCTCCCCTCTCTCCTTCCCCTCTCACCCTCCCCTCTCACTCTCCCCTCTCACCCTCCCCTCTCACTCTCCCCTCTCACCCTCCCCTCTCACCCTCCCCTCTCACCCTCCCCTCTCACCTTCCCCTCTCACCCTCCCCTCTCACCTTCCCCTCTCACCCTCCCCTCTCTCCGTCCCCTCTCACTCTCCCCTCTCACTCTCCCCTCTCACCCCTCCCCTCACTCTCCCCTCTCACCCTCCCCTCTCACCCTCCCCTCTCACCTTCCCCTCTCAGCCTCCCTTCTCACCTTCCCCTCTCACCCTCCCCTCTCTCCTTCCCCTCTCACCCTCCCCTCTCACCCTCCCCTCTCACCCTCCCCTCTCACCCTCCCCTCTCACCCTTCCCCCTCTCACCTTCCCCTCTCACCCTCCCCTCTCACCCTCCCCTCTCACCCTCCCCTCTCACCTTCCCCTCTCACCCTCCCCTCTCACCCTCCCCTCTCACTCTCCCCTCTCACCCTCCCCTCTCACCTTCCCCTCTCACCCTCCCCTCTCACCCTCCCCTCTCACCCTCCCCTCTCACCTTCCCCTCTCACCTTCCCCTCTCACCCTCCCCTCTCACCCTCCCCTCTCACCCTCCCCTCTCACCTTCCCCTCTCACCCTCCCCTGTCACCCTCCCCTCTCACTCTCCCCTCTCACCCTCCCCTCTCACCCTCCCCTCTCACCTCCAGGAAGTATGTCATATCAAGACAGTTATGGCAGGGCCTGTGTGGGGTGCTGCTTGACGCTTACTTTCTTGCAAAGTGGTGGTGGGCCGCTGCTTTAACGAGCCAATCACTTAAGTACGGTGTGAAGCTTAATTACTCCAGAACTTTCACAAGACCAGCTTTATATATATATATATATATATATATATATATATATATATATATATATATATATATATATATATATATATATATATATATATATATATATATATATATATATATATATATATATATATATATATATATAATATATATATATATAAATATATATATATATATATTATATATATATATATATATATATATATATATATATATATATTATATATATATATATATATATATATATATATATATATATATATATATATATATATATATATATATATATATATATATATATATTATTAAATATGACCGAAAAAGTAAGATTAATAATTCTAACACGAATTTTCTCAATCTTTCGTACATTTCTTTTCACTGTTGGTGGTAATTCAAAAATCAATTCTCCAAAATTCATTTTTATTTCTAGTCTGACGCGACACTTGAGCGCGTTTCGTAAAACTTATTACATTTTCAAAGACTTTAGTTAACACATACACAACTGAATAGAACTTACGTATCTCCGATTTGTTTATATCTACATTTGAGTGAGGTGGATGGGGTGAGGTGGTATTAATAGGGTATTAATTTCATCAACGCAAGACAGAACACGAAACAATGGGTATTGAATGGAAGTGATTGTAGAAAGCCTATTGGTCCATATTTCTTGATGCTTCTATATTGGAGCGGAGTCTTGAGGTGGGTAGAATATAGTTGTGCATTAATTGGCTGTTGATTGCTGGTGTTGACTTCTTGATGTGTAGTGCCTCGCAGATATCAAGCCGCCTGCTATCGCTGTATCTATCGATGATTTCTGTGTTGTTTGCTAAGATTTCTCTGGCGATGGTTTGGTTGTGGGAAGAGATTATATGTTCCTTAATGGAGCCCTGTTGCTTATGCATCGTTAATCGCCTGGAAAGAGATGTTGTTGTCTTGCCTATATACTGAGTTCTTTGAGGCTTACAGTCCCCAAGAGGGCATTTGAAGGCATAGACGACGTTGGTCTCTTTTAAAGCGTTCTGCTTTGTGTCTGGAGAGTTTCTCATGAGTAGGCTGGCCGTTTTTCTGGTTTTATAGTAAATCGTCAGTTGTATCTTCTGATTTTTGTCTGTAGGGATAACGTTTCTATTAACAATATCTTTCAGGACCCTTTCCTCCGTTTTATGAACTGTGGAAAAGAAGTTCCTGTAAAATAGTCTAATAGGGGGTACAGGTGTTATATATATATATATATATATATATATATATATATATATATATATATATATATATATATATATATATATATATATATATATATATATATATATATATATATATATGTGTGTTATAAAAGTATAAAACAGAACAAAAATTACAGAGTTACAATAAAGTTAAATATTCCTTTTGGACGAAGCTTTCAAAAAGTTTCCATTTGAAACAAAAATTCTCATAGTTATTTCTGCACCATTTAAAGTGAATGTGAGTGTACCTGGCCACACAGCTGTACCTGGCCACACAGCTGTACCTGGCCACACAGCTGTACCTGGCCACACAGCTGTACCTGGCCACACAGCTGTACCTGGCCACACAGCTGTACCTGGCCACACAGCTGTACCTGGCCACACAGCTGTACCTGGCCACACAGCTGTACCTGGCCACACAGCTGTACCTGGCCACACAGCTGTGCCTGGCCACACAGCTGTGTGGCCACACAGCTGTGTGGCCACACAGCTGTACCTGGCCACACAGCTGTACCTGGCCACACAGCTGTACCTGGCCACACAGCTGTACCTGGCCACACAGCTGTGCCTGGCCACACAGCTGTACCTGGCCACACAGCTGTACCTGGCCACACAGCTGTACCTGGCCACACAGCTGTACCTGGCCACACAGCTGTACCTGGCCACACAGCTGTACCTGGCCACACAGCTGTACCTGGCCACACAGCTGTACCTGGCCACACAGCTGTGCCTGGCCACACAGCTGTGTGGCCACACAGCTGTGTGGCCACACAGCTGTACCTGGCCACACAGCTGTACCTGGCCACACAGCTGTACCTGGCCACACAGCTGTACCTGGCCACACAGCTGTGCCTGGCCACACAGCTGTGTGGCCACACAGCTGTGTGGCCACACAGCTGTACCTGGCCACACAGCTGTACCTGGCCACACAGCTGTACCTGGCCACACAGCTGTACCTGGCCACACAGCTGTGCCTGGCCACACAGCTGTACCTGGCCACACAGCTGTACCTGGCCACACAGCTGTACCTGGCCACACAGCTGTACCTGGCCACACAGCTGTACCTGGCCACACAGCTGTACCTGGCCACACAGCTGTACTGGCCACACAGCTGTGCCTGGCCACACAGCTGTAGTGGCCACACAGCTGTAGTGGCCACACAGCTGTACCTGGCCACACAGCTGTACCTGGCCACACAGCTGTACCTGGCCACACAGCTGTACCTGGCCACACAGCTGTGACCTGGCCACACAGCTGTGTGGCCACACAGCTGTGTGGCCACACAGCTGTACCTGGCCACACAGCTGTACCTGGCCACACAGCTTGTACCTGGCCACACAGCTGTACCTGGCCACACAGCTGTGCCTGGCCACACAGCTGTGTGGCCACACAGCTGTGTGGCCACACAGGCTGTACCTGGCCACACAGCTGTACCTGGCCACACAGCTGTACCTGGCCACACAGCTGTACCTGGCCACACAGCTGTGCCTGGCCACACAGCTGTACCTGGCCACACAGCTGTGCCTGGCCACACAGCTGTACCTGGCCACACAGCTGTACCTGGCCACACAGCTGTACCTGGCCACACAGCTGTACCTGGCCACACAGCTGTACCTGGCCACAAGCTGTACCTGGCCACACAGCTGTACCTGGCCACACAGCTGTGCCTGGCCACACAGCTGTACCTGGCCACACAGCTGTACCTGGCCACACAGCTGTACCTGGCCACACAGCTGTACCTGGCCACACAGCTGTACCTGGCCACACAGCTGTGCTGGCCACACAGCTGTACCTGGCCACACAGCTGTACCTGGCCACACAGCTGTGACCTGGCCACACAGCTGTACCTGGCCACACAGCTGTACCTGGCCACACAGCTGTACCTGGCCACACAGCTGTACCTGGCCACACAGCTGTGCCTGGCCACACAGCTGTGCTGGCCACACAGCTGTACCTGGCCACACAGCTGTACCTGGCCACACAGCTGTACCTGGCCACAAGCTGTGCCTGGCCACACAGCTGTCCCTTGCCACACAGCTGTACCTGGCCACACAGCTGTGCCTGGCCACACAGCTGTGCCTGGCCACACAGCTGTACCTGGCCACACAGCTGTACCTGGCCACACAGCTGTCCCTGGCCACACAGCTGTACCTGGCCACACAGCTGTACCTGGCCACACAGCTGTACCTGGCCACACAGCTGTGCCTGGCCACACAGCTGTACCTGGCCACACAGCTGTACCTGGCCACACAGCTGTACCTGGCCACACAGCTGTACCTGGCCACACAGCTGTGCCTGGCCACACAGCTGTACCTGGCCACACAGCTGTACCTGGCCACACAGCTGTACCTGGCCACACAGCTGTGCCTGGCCACACAGCTGTACCTGGCCACACAGCTGTACCTGGCCACACAGCTGTACCTGGCCACACAGCTGTGCCTGGCCACACAGCTGTGCTGGCCACACAGCTGTAACCTGGCCACACAGCTGTGCCTGGCCACACAGCTGTGCCTGGCCACACAGCTGTACCTGGCCACACAGCTGTACCTGGCCACACAGCTGTGCCTGGCCACACAGCTGTGCCTGGCCACACAGCTGTGCCTGGCCACACAGCTGTGCCTGGCCACACAGCTGTACCTGGCCACACAGCTGTGCCTGGCCACACAGCTGTGCCTGGCCACACAGCTGTCCCTGGCCACACAGCTGTACCTGGCCACACAGCTGTGCCTGGCCACACAGCTGTGCCTGGCCACACAGCTGTACCTGGCCACACAGCTGTACCTGGCCACACAGCTGTACCTGGCCACACAGCTGTACCTGGCCACACAGCTGTACCTGGCCACACAGCTGTACCTGGCCACACAGCTGTACCTGGCCACACAGCTGTGCCTGGCCACACAGCTGTACCTGGCCACACAGCTGTACCTGGCCACACAGCTGTACCTGGCCACAGCTGTACCTGGCCACACAGCTGTACCTGGCCACACAGCTGTACCTGGCCACACAGCTGTACCTGGCCACAAGGCTGTGCCTGGCCACACAGCTGTGCCTGGCCACAGCTGTACCTGGCCACACAGCTGTGCCTGGCCACACAGCTGTACCTGGCCACACAGCTGTACCTGGCCACACAGCTGTACCTGGCCACACAGCTGTGCCTGGCCACACAGCTGTACCTGGCCACACAGCTGTACCTGGCCACACAGCTGTACCTGGCCACAAGGCTGTGCCTGGCCACACAGCTGTGCCTGGCCACAGCTGTACCTGGCCACACAGCTGTGCCTGGCCACACAGCTGTACCTGGCCACACAGCTGTACCTGGCCACACAGCTGTACCTGGCCACACAGCTGTACCTGGCCACACAGCTGTACCTGGCCACACAGCTGTACCTGGCCACACAGCTGTGCCTGGCCACACAGCTGTACCTGGCCACACAGCTGTACCTGGCCACACAGCTGTGCCTGGCCACACAGCTGTGCCTGGCCACACAGCTGTGCCTGGCCACACAGCTGTGTGGCCACACAGCTGTGTGGCCACACAGCTGTACCTGGCCACACAGCTGTACCTGGCCACACAGCTGTGCCTGGCCACACAGCTGTGTGGCCACACAGCTGTGTGGCCACACAGCTGTACCTGGCCACACAGCTGTACCTGGCCACACAGCTGTACCTGGCCACACAGCTGTGCCTGGCCACACAGCTGTACCTGGCCACACAGCTGTACCTGGCCACACAGCTGTACCTGGCCACACAGCTGTGCCTGGCCACACAGCTGTACCTGGCCACACAGCTGTACCTGGCCACACAGCTGTACCTGGCCACACAGCTGTGCCTGGCCACACAGCTGTGTGGCCACACAGCTGTACCTGGCCACACAGCTGTACCTGGCCACACAGCTGTACCTGGCCACACAGCTGTACCTGGCCACACAGCTGTACCTGGCCACACAGCTGTACCTGGCCACACAGCTGTACCTGGCCACACAGCTGTGCCTGGCCACACAGCTGTACCTGGCCACACAGCTGTACCTGGCCACACAGCTGTACCTGGCCACACAGCTGTGCCTGGCCACACAGCTGTACCTGGCCACACAGCTGTACCTGGCCACACAGCTGTACCTGGCCACACAGCTGTACCTGGCCACACAGCTGTACCTGGCCACACAGCTGTACCTGGCCACACAGCTGTACCTGGCCACACAGCTGTGCCTGGCCACACAGCTGTGTGGCCACACAGCTGTGTGGCCACACAGCTGTGTGGCCACACAGCTGTACCTGGCCACACAGCTGTACCTGGCCACAAGGTTGTGCCTGGCCACACAGTTGTCCCTGGCCACACAGCTGTACCTGGCCACAAGGTTGTGCCTGGCCACACAGCTGTGCCTGGCCACACAGCTGTACCTGGCCACACAGCTGTACCTTGCCACACAGGTGTCCCTGGCCACACAGTTGTCCCTGGCTACACAGCTGTACCTGGCCACACAGCTGTACCTGGCCACACAGCTGTGCCTGGCCACAGCTGTACCTGGCCACACAGCTGTACCTGGCCACACAGCTGTACCTGGCCACACAGCTGTACCTGGCCACACAGCTGTGCCTGGCCACACAGCTGTACCTGGCCACACAGCTGTACCTGGCCACACAGCTGTACCTGGCCACACAGCTGTGCCTGGCCACACAGCTGTACCTGGCCACACAGCTGTACCTGGCCACACAGCTGTACCTGGCCACACAGCTGTGCCTGGCCACACAGCTGTGTGGCCACACAGCTGTACCTGGCCACACAGCTGTGCCTGGCCACACAGCTGTGCCTGGCCACACAGCTGTACCTGGCCACACAGCTGTACCTGGCCACACAGCTGTGCCTGGCCACACAGCTGTGCCTGGCCACACAGCTGTGCCTGGCCACACAGCTGTGCCTGGCCACACAGCTGTACCTGGCCACACAGCTGTGCCTGGCCACACAGCTGTGCCTGGCCACACAGCTGTCCCTGGCCACACAGCTGTACCTGGCCACACAGCTGTGCCTGGCCACACAGCTGTGCCTGGCCACACAGCTGTACCTGGCCACACAGCTGTACCTGGCCACACAGCTGTACCTGGCCACACAGCTGTACCTGGCCACACAGCTGTACCTGGCCACACAGCTGTACCTGGCCACACAGCTGTACCTGGCCACACAGCTGTGCCTGGCCACACAGCTGTACCTGGCCACACAGCTGTACCTGGCCACACAGCTGTACCTGGCCACAGCTGTACCTGGCCACACAGCTGTACCTGGCCACACAGCTGTACCTGGCCACACAGCTGTACCTGGCCACAAGGCTGTGCCTGGCCACACAGCTGTGCCTGGCCACAGCTGTACCTGGCCACACAGCTGTGCCTGGCCACACAGCTGTACCTGGCCACACAGCTGTACCTGGCCACACAGCTGTACCTGGCCACACAGCTGTGCCTGGCCACACAGCTGTACCTGGCCACACAGCTGTACCTGGCCACACAGCTGTACCTGGCCACAAGGCTGTGCCTGGCCACACAGCTGTGCCTGGCCACAGCTGTACCTGGCCACACAGCTGTGCCTGGCCACACAGCTGTACCTGGCCACACAGCTGTACCTGGCCACACAGCTGTACCTGGCCACACAGCTGTACCTGGCCACACAGCTGTACCTGGCCACACAGCTGTACCTGGCCACACAGCTGTGCCTGGCCACACAGCTGTACCTGGCCACACAGCTGTACCTGGCCACACAGCTGTGCCTGGCCACACAGCTGTGCCTGGCCACACAGCTGTGCCTGGCCACACAGCTGTGTGGCCACACAGCTGTGTGGCCACACAGCTGTACCTGGCCACACAGCTGTACCTGGCCACACAGCTGTGCCTGGCCACACAGCTGTGTGGCCACACAGCTGTGTGGCCACACAGCTGTACCTGGCCACACAGCTGTACCTGGCCACACAGCTGTACCTGGCCACACAGCTGTGCCTGGCCACACAGCTGTACCTGGCCACACAGCTGTACCTGGCCACACAGCTGTACCTGGCCACACAGCTGTGCCTGGCCACACAGCTGTACCTGGCCACACAGCTGTACCTGGCCACACAGCTGTACCTGGCCACACAGCTGTGCCTGGCCACACAGCTGTGTGGCCACACAGCTGTACCTGGCCACACAGCTGTGCCTGGCCACACAGCTGTGCCTGGCCACACAGCTGTACCTGGCCACACAGCTGTACCTGGCCACACAGCTGTGCCTGGCCACACAGCTGTGCCTGGCCACACAGCTGTGCCTGGCCACACAGCTGTGCCTGGTCACACAGCTGTACCTGGCCACACAGCTGTGCCTGGCCACACAGCTGTGCCTGGCCACACAGCTGTCCCTGGCCACACAGCTGTACCTGGCCACACAGCTGTGCCTGGCCACACAGCTGTGCCTGGCCACACAGCTGTACCTGGCCACACAGCTGTACCTGGCCACACAGCTGTACCTGGCCACACAGCTGTACCTGGCCACACAGCTGTACCTGGCCACACAGCTGTACCTGGCCACACAGCTGTACCTGGCCACACAGCTGTGCCTGGCCACAGCTGTACCTGGCCACACAGCTGTACCTGGCCACACAGCTGTACCTGGCCACAGCTGTACCTGGCCACACAGCTGTACCTGGCCACACAGCTGTACCTGGCCACACAGCTGTACCTGGCCACAAGGCTGTGCCTGGCCACACAGCTGTGCCTGGCCACAGCTGTACCTGGCCACACAGCTGTGCCTGGCCACACAGCTGTACCTGGCCACACAGCTGTACCTGGCCACACAGCTGTACCTGGCCACACAGCTGTGCCTGGCCACACAGCTGTACCTGGCCACACAGCTGTACCTGGCCACACAGCTGTACCTGGCCACAAGGCTGTGCCTGGCCACACAGCTGTGCCTGGCCACAGCTGTACCTGGCCACACAGCTGTGCCTGGCCACACAGCTGTACCTGGCCACACAGCTGTACCTGGCCACACAGCTGTACCTGGCCACACAGCTGTACCTGGCCACACAGCTGTACCTGGCCACACAGCTGTACCTGGCCACACAGCTGTGCCTGGCCACACAGCTGTACCTGGCCACACAGCTGTACCTGGCCACACAGCTGTACCTGGCCACACAGCTGTACCTGGCCACACAGCTGTACCTGGCCACACAGCTGTGCCTGGCCACACAGCTGTACCTGGCCACACAGCTGTACCTGGCCACACAGCTGTACCTGGCCACAAGGCTGTGCCTGGCCACACAGCTGTGCCTGGCCACAGCTGTACCTGGCCACACAGCTGTGCCTGGCCACACAGCTGTACCTGGCCACACAGCTGTACCTGGCCACACAGCTGTACCTGGCCACACAGCTGTACCTGGCCACACAGCTGTGCCTGGCCACACAGCTGTACCTGGCCACACAGCTGTGCCTGGCCACACAGCTGTACCTGGCCACACAGCTGTACCTGGCCACACAGCTGTACCTGGCCACACAGCTGTGCCTGGCCACACAGCTGTACCTGGCCACACAGCTGTGCCTGGCCACACAGCTGTGCCTGGCCACACAGCTGTGCCTGGCCACACAGCTGTCCCTGGCCACACAGCTGTCCCTGGCCACACAGCTGTACCTAGCCACACAGCTGTACCTAGCCACACAGCTGTGCCTGGCCACACAGCTGTACCTTGCCACACAGCTGTACCTGGCCACAAGGCTGTGCCTGGCCACACAGCTGTCCCTGGCCACACAGCTGTACCTGGCCACACAGCTGTACCTGGCCACACAGCTGTGCCTGGCCACACAGCTGTACCTGGCCACACAGCTGTACCTGGCCACACAGCTGTACCTGGCCACAAGGCTGTGCCTGGCCACACAGCTGTGCCTGGCCACAGCTGTACCTGGCCACACAGCTGTGCCTGGCCACACAGCTGTACCTGGCCACACAGCTGTACCTGGCCACACAGCTGTACCTGGCCACACAGCTGTACCTGGCCACACAGCTGTACCTGGCCACACAGCTGTGCCTGGCCACACAGCTGTGCCTGGCCACACAGCTGTACCTGGCCACACAGCTGTGCCTGGCCACACAGCTGTACCTGGCCACACAGCTGTACCTGGCCACACAGCTGTACCTGGCCACACAGCTGTACCTGGCCACACAGCTGTACCTGGCCACACAGCTGTACCTGGCCACACAGCTGTGCCTGGCCACACAGCTGTACCTGGCCACACAGCTGTACCTGGCCACACAGCTGTACCTGGCCACACAGCTGTACCTGGCCACACAGCTGTAGCCTGGCCACACAGCTGTACCTGGCCACACAGCTGTACCTGGCCACACAGCTGTACCTGGCCACACAGCTGTACCTGGCCACAAGGCTGTGCCTGGCCACACAGCTGTAGCCTGGCCACAGCTGTACCTGGCCACACAGCTGTGCCTGGCCACACAGCTGTACCTGGCCACACAGCTGTACCTGGCCACACAGCTGTACCTGGCCACACAGCTGTACCTGGCCACACAGCTGTGCCTGGCCACACAGCTGTACCTGGCCACACAGCTGTGCCTGGCCACACAGCTGTACCTGGCCACACAGCTGTACCTGGCCACACAGCTGTACCTGGCCACACAGCTGTGCCTGGCCACACAGCTGTACCTGGCCACACAGCTGTGCCTGGCCACACAGCTGTGCCTGGCCACACAGCTGTGCCTGGCCACACAGCTGTCCCTGGCCACACAGCTGTCCCTGGCCACACAGCTGTACCTAGCCACACAGCTGTACCTAGCCACACAGCTGTGCCTGGCCACACAGCTGTACCTTGCCACACAGCTGTACCTGGCCACAAGGCTGTGCCTGGCCACACAGCTGTCCCTGGCCACACAGCTGTACCTGGCCACACAGCTGTACCTGGCCACACAGCTGTGCCTGGCCACACAGCTGTACCTGGCCACACAGCTGTACCTGGCCACACAGCTGTACCTGGCCACAAGCTGTGCCTGGCCACACAGCTGTGCCTGGCCACAGCTGTAACCTGGCCACACAGCTGTGCCTGGCCACACAGCTGTACCTGGCCACACAGCTGTACCTGGCCACACAGCTGTACCTGGCCACACAGCTGTACCTGGCCACACAGCTGTGCCTGGCCACACAGCTGTACCTGGCCACACAGCTGTGCCTGGCCACAAGGCTGTGCCTGGCCACACAGCTGTACCTGGCCACACAGCTGTGACCTGGCCACACAGCTGTAGCCTGGCCACACAGCTGTACCTGGCCACACAGCTGTACCTGCCACACAGCTGTGCCTGGCCACACAGCTGTACCTGGCAACACAGCTGTACCTGGCCACACAGCTGTACCTGGCCACACAGCTGTGCCTGGCCACACAGCTGTACCTGGCCACACAGCTGTACCTGGCCACACAGCTGTGCCTGGCCACACAGCTGTAACTGGCCACACAGCTGTACCTGGCCACACAGCTGTACCTGGTCACACAGCTGTACCTGGCCACACAGCTGTACCTATCCACACAGCTGTACCTGGCCACACAGCTGTGAATTGCCACACAGCTGTACCTGGCCACACAGCTGTACCTGGCCACACAGCTGTGCCTGGCCACACAGCTGTACCTGGCCACACAGCTGTGCCTGGCCACACAGCTGTACCTGGTCACACAGCTGTACCTGGCCACACAGCTGTGCCTGGCCACACAGCTGTGCCTGGCCACACAGCTGTACCTGGCCACACAGCTGTACCTGGCCACACAGCTGTACCTGGCCACAAGGCTGTGCCTGGCCACACAGCTGTGCCTGGCCACACACCTGTGCCTGGCCACACAGCTGTGCCTGGCCACACAGCTGTGCCTGGCCACACAGCTGTGCCTGGCCACACAGCTGTGCCTGGCCACACAGCTGTACCTGGCCACACAGCTGTGCCTGGCCACACAGCTGTGCCTGGCCACACAGCTGTGCCTGGCCACACAGCTGTACCTGGCCACACAGCTGTACCTGGCCACACAGCTGTACCTGGCCACACAGCTGTACCTGGCCACACAGCTGTGCCTGGCCACACAGCTGTACCTGGCCACACAGCTGTACCTGGCCACACAGCTGTCCCTGGCCACACAGCTGTGCCTGGCCACACAGCTGTCCCTGGCCACACAGCTGTACCTGGCCACACAGCTGTACCTGGCCACACAGCTGTACCTGGCCACACAGCTGTCCCTGGCCACACAGTTGTCCCTGGCCCCACAACTGTACCTGGCCACACAGCTGTCCCTGGCCGTGAGAGTAGTGGGGAAATGGAATGCACTTCAGGAACAGGTTGTGGAAGCAAATAGCGGAATTTGCATTAAATTTAAAACACTGAGGTATTATAGGCGAAATGGGACAGGAGTCATTGCTGTAAACAACCGATGCTCGAAAGGCGGGATCCAAGAGTCAATGCTCGATCCTGCAAGCACATATAGGTGAGTACATATAGGTGAGTACACAGTTGTCCCTGGCCACACAGCTGTACCTGGCCACACAGCTGTACCTGGCCACACAGCTGTCCCTGGCCACACAGTTGTCCCTGGCCACACAGCTGTACCTGGCCACAAGGCTGTACCTGGCCACAAGGCAGTGCCTGGCCACACAGCTGTACCTGGCCACACAGTTGTCCCTGGCCACACAGCTGTACCTGGCCACACAGCTGTACCTGGCCACACAGCTGTCCCTGGCCACACAGTTTGTCCCTGGCCACACAGTTGTCCCTGGCCACACAGCTGTACCTGGCCACAAGGTTGTGCCTGGCCACACAGCTGTGCCTGGCCACACAGCTGTACCTGGCCACACAGCTGTACCTTGCCACACAGGTGTCCCTGGCCACACAGTTGTCCCTGGCTACACAGCTGTACCTGGCCACACAGCTGTACCTGGCTACACAGTACCTGCCCACAAGGCTGTCCCTGGCCACACAGCTGTACCTGGCCACACAACTGTACCTGGCCACACAGCTGTACCTGGCCACACAGCTGTCCCTGGCCACACAGTTGTCCCTAGCCACACAACTGTACCTGGCCACACAGCTGTCCCTGGCCAACCAGTTGTCCCTGGCCACACAGCTGTACCTGGCCACACAGCTGTACCTGGCCACACAGCTGTCCCTGGCCACACAGTTGTCCCTGGCCACACAACTGTACCTGGCCACACAACAGTACCTGGCCACACAGCTGTACCTGGACCACACAAAAGTACCTGGCCACAAGACTGCACCTCGCCACAAGGCTGTCCCTGGCCACAAGGCAGTCCCTGGCCACAAGGCTGTCCCTAGCCACACAGCTGTCCCTGGCCACACAGCTGTCCCTAGCCACACAGGTGGCCCTGGCCACACAGCTGTACCTGGCCACACAGTTGTCCCTGGCCACACAGCTGTACCTGGCCACAAGGTTGTACCTGGCCACAAGGCTGTCTCTGGCCACAAGGCTGTCCCTGGCCACACAGCTGTCCCTGCACACAGCTGTATCTGGCCACAAGGCTGTCCCTGGCCACACAGCTGTCCCTGGCCACAAGGCTGTCCCTGGCCACACAGCTGTCCCTGCACACAGCTGTATCTGGCCACAAGGCTGTGCCTGGCCACACAGCTGTACCTGGCCACACAGCTGTACCTGGCCACACAGCTGTACCTGGCCACACAGCTGTACCTGGCCACACAGCTGTACCTGGCCACACAGCTGTCCCTGGCCACACAGTTGTCCCTGGCCACACAGCTGTACCTGGCCACACAGCTGTACCTGGCCACACAGCTGTACCTGGCCACAAGGCTGTCCCTGGCCACACAGCTGTACCTGGCCACACAGCTGTACCTGGCCACACAGCTGTACCTGGCCACACAGCTGTCCCTGGCCACACAGCTGTACCTGGCCACACAGCTGTACCTGGCCACACAGCTGTACCTGGCCACACAGCTGTCCCTGGCCACACAGCTGTGCCTGGCCACACAGCTGTCCCTGGCCACACAGCTGTACCTGGCCACACAGCTGTGCCTGGCCACACAGCTGTGCCTGGCCACACAGCTGTACCTGGCCACACAGCTGTGCCTGGCCACACAGCTGTGCCTGGCCACATAGCTGTGCCTGGCCACACAGCTGTGCCTGGCCACACAGCTGTGCCTGGCCACACAGCTGTACCTGGCCACACAGCTGTACCTGGCCACACAGCTGTGCCTGGCCACACAGCTGTGCCTGGCCACACAGCTGTACCTGGCCACACAGCTGTCCCTGGCCACACAGTTGTCCCTGGCCACACAGCTGTACCTGGCCACACAGCTGTCCCTGGCCACACAGCTGTGCCTGGCCACACAGCTGTCCCTGGCCACACAGCTGTACCTGGCCACACAGCTGTACCTGGCCACACAGCTGTACCTGGCCACACAGCTGTCCCTGGCCACACAGTTGTCCCTGGCCCCACAACTGTACCTGGCCACACAGCTGTCCCTGGCCACACAGTTGTCCCTGGCCACACAGCTGTACCTGGCCACACAGCTGTACCTGGCCACACAGCTGTCCCTGGCCACACAGTTGTCCCTGGCCACACAGCTGTACCTGGCCACAAGGCTGTACCTGGCCACAAGGCAGTGCCTGGCCACACAGCTGTACCTGGCCACACAGTTGTCCCTGGCCACACAGCTGTACCTGGCCACACAGCTGTACCTGGCCACACAGCTGTCCCTGGCCACACAGTTGTCCCTGGCCACACAGTTGTCCCTGGCCACACAGCTGTACCTGGCCACAAGGTTGTGCCTGGCCACACAGCTGTGCCTGGCCACACAGCTGTACCTGGCCACACAGCTGTACCTTGCCACACAGGTGTCCCTGGCCACACAGTTGTCCCTGGCTACACAGCTGTACCTGGCCACACAGCTGTACCTGGCTACACAGCAGTACCTGCCCACAAGGCTGTCCCTGGCCACACAGCTGTACCTGGCCACACAACTGTACCTGGCCACACAGCTGTACCTGGCCACACAGCTGTCCCTGGCCACACAGTTGTCCCTAGCCACACAACTGTACCTGGCCACACAGCTGTCCCTGGCCACACAGTTGTCCCTGGCCACACAGCTGTACCTGGCCACACAGCTGTACCTGGCCACACAGCTGTCCCTGGCCACACAGTTGTCCCTGGCCACACAACTGTACCTGGCCACACAACAGTACCTGGCCACACAGCTGTACCTGGACACACAAAAGTACCTGGCCACAAGACTGCACCTCGCCACAAGGCTGTCCCTGGCCACAAGGCAGTCCCTGGCCACAAGGCTGTCCCTAGCCACACAGCTGTCCCTGGCCACACAGCTGTCCCTAGCCACACAGGTGGCCCTGGCCACACAGCTGTACCTGGCCACACAGTTGTCCCTGGCCACACAGCTGTACCTGGCCACAAGGTTGTACCTGGCCACAAGGCTGTCTCTGGCCACAAGGCTGTCCCTGGCCACACAGCTGTCCCTGCACACAGCTGTATCTGGCCACAAGGCTGTCCCTGGCCACACAGCTGTCCCTGGCCACAAGGCTGTCCCTGGCCACACAGCTGTCCCTGCACACAGCTGTATCTGGCCACAAGGCTGTGCCTGGCCACACAGCTGTACCTGGCCACACAGCTGTACCTGGCCACACAGCTGTACCTGGCCACACAGCTGTACCTGGCCACACAGCTGTACCTGGCCACACAGCTGTCCCTGGCCACACAGTTGTCCCTGGCCACACTGCTGTACCTGGCCACACAGCTGTACCTGGCCACACAGCTGTACCTGGCCACAAGGCTGTCCCTGGCCACACAGCTGTACCTGGCCACACAGCTGTACCTGGCCACACAGCTGTACCTGGCCACACAGCTGTCCCTGGCCACACAGCTGTACCTGGCCACACAGCTGTACCTGGCCACACAGCTGTACCTGGCCACACAGCTGTACCTGGCCACACAGCTGTGCCTGGCCACACAGCTGTCCCTGGCCACACAGCTGTACCTGGCCACACAGCTGTGCCTGGCCACACAGCTGTGCCTGGCCACACAGCTGTACCTGGCCACACAGCTGTGCCTGGCCACACAGCTGTGCCTGGCCACATAGCTGTGCCTGGCCACACAGCTGTGCCTGGCCACACAGCTGTGCCTGGCCACACAGCTGTACCTGGCCACACAGCTGTACCTGGCCACACAGCTGTGCCTGGCCACACAGCTGTGCCTGGCCACACAGCTGTACCTGGCCACACAGCTGTACCTGGCCACACAGCTGTCCCTGGCCACACAGCTGTCCCTGGCCACACAGCTGTCCCTGGCCACACAGCTGTGCCTGGCTACACAGCTGTCCCTGGCTACACAGCTGTACCTGGCCACACAGCTGTGCCTGGCCACACAGCTGTACATGGCCACACAGCTGTACCTGGCCACACAGCTGTGCCTGGCCACACAGCTGTACCTGGCCACACAGCTGTACCTGGTCACACAGCTGTACCTGGCCACACAGCTGTACCTGGCCACAAGGCTGTGCCTGGCCACACAGCTGTACCTGGCCACACAGCTGTACCTGGCCACACAGCTGTACCTGGCCACACAGCTGTACCTGGCCACACAGCTGTACCTTGCCACACAGCTGTCCCTGGCCACACAGTTGTCCCTGGCCACACAGCTGTACCTGGCCACACAGCTGTACCTGGCCACACAGCTGTACCTGGCCACAAGGCTGTCCCTGGCCACACAGCTGTACCTGGCCACACAGCTGTACCTGGCCACACAGCTGTACCTGGCCACACAGCTGTACCTGGCCACACAGCTGTACCTGGCCACACAGCTGTACCTGGCCACACAGCTGTCCCTGGCCACACAGTTGTCCCTGGCCCCACAACTGTACCTGACCACACAGCTGTCCCTGGCCACACAGTTGTCCCTGGCCACACAGCTGTACCTGGCCACACAGCTGTACCTGGCCACACAGGTGTCCCTGGCCACACAGTTGTCCCTGGCCACACAGCTGTACCTGGCCACAAGGCTGTACCTGGCCACAAGGCTGTGCCTGGCCACACAGCTGTACCTGGGCACACAGTTGTCCCTGGCCACACAGCTGTACCTGGCCACACAGCTGTCCCTGGCCACACAGTTGTCCCTGGCCACACAGTTGTCCCTGGCCACACAGCTGTACCTGGCCACAAGGCTGTCCCTGGCCACACAGCTGTACCTGGCCACACAACTGTACCTGGCCACACAGTTGTACCTGGCAACACAGCTGTCCCTGGCCACACAGTTGTCCCTGGCCACACAACTGTACCTGACCACACAGCTGTCCCTGGCCACACAGTTGTCCCTGGCCACACAGCTGTATCTGGCCACACAGCTGTACCTGGCCACACAGCTGTCCCTGGCCACACAGTTGTCCCTGGCCACACAACTGTACCTGGCCACACAACAGTACCTGGCCACACAGCTGTACCTAGACACACAAAAGTACCTGGCCACAAGACTGCACCTCGCCACAAGGCTGTCCCTGGCCACAAGGCAGTCCCTGGCCACAAGGCTGTCCCTAGCCACATAGCTGTCCCTGGCCACACAGCTGTCCCTAGCCACACAGGTGTCCCTGGCCACACAGCTGTACCTGCCACACAGTTGTCCCTGGCCACACAGCTGTACCTGGCCACAAGGTTGTACCTGGCCACAAGGCTGTCTCTGGCCACAAGGCTGTCCCTGGCCACACAGCTGTCCCTGCACACAGCTGTATCTGGCCACAAGGCTGTCCCTGGCCACACAGCTGTCCCTGGCCACAAGGCTGTCCCTGGCCCCACAGCTGTCCCTGCACACAGCTGTATCTGGCCACAAGGCTGTCCCTGGCCACACAGCTGTCCCTGGCCACAAGGCTGTTCCTGGCCACACAGCTGTCCCTGGCCACAAGGCTGTCCCTGGCCACACAGCTGTATCTGGCCACAAGGCTGTCCCTGGCCACACAGCTGTCCCTGGCCACAAGGCTGTTCCTGGCCACACAGCTGTATCTGGCCACAAGGCTGTCCCTGGCCACACAGCTGTCCCTGGCCACAAGGCTGTCCCTGGCCCCACAGCTGTCCCTGCACACAGCTGTATCTGGCCACAAGGCTGTTCCTGGCCACACAGCTGTCCCTGACCACAAGGCTGTCCCTGGCCACACAGCTGTCCCTGGCCACAAGGCTGTCCCTGGCCCCACAGCTGTCCCTGCACACAGCTGTATCTGGCCACAAGGCTGTTCCTGGCCACACAGCTGTCCCTGACCACAAGGCTGTCCCTGGCCAAGAAGCTGTCAGTGATTGTGCATGGTTACCTGGCCCCTACTGTGAGGACCACTGTGTGTGGTTACCTGGCCCCTACTGTGAGGACCACTGTGTGTGGTTACCTGGCCCCTACTGTGAGGACCACTGTGTGTGGTTACCTGGCCCCTACTGTGAGGACCACTGTGTGTGGTTACCTGGCCCCTACTGTGAGGACCCGTGCATGGTTACCTGGCCCCTACTGTGAGGACCACTATGTGTGGTTACCTGGCCCCTACTGTGAGGACCACTGTGCATGGTTACCTGGCCCCTACTGTGAGGACCACTGTACATGGTTACCTGGCCCTACTGTGAGGACCACTGTGCATGGTTACCTGGCCCCTACTGTGAGGACCACTGTGCATGGTTACCTGGCCCTACTGTGAGGACCACTGTGCATGGTTACCTGGCCCCTACTGTGAGGACCACTATGTGTGGTTACCTGGCCCCTACTGTGAGGACCACTGTGTGTGGTTACCTGGCCCCTACTGTGAGGACCCGTGCATGGTTACCTGGCCCCTACTGTGAGGACCCGTGCATGGTTACCTGGCCCCTACTGTGAGGACCACTGTGCATGGTTATCTGGCCCCTACTGTGAGGACCACTATGTGTGGTTACCTGGCCCCTACTGTGAGGACCACTATGTGTGGTTACCTGGCCCCTACTGTGAGGACCCGTGCATGGTTACCTGGCCCCTACTGTGAGGACCACTGTGTGTGGTTACCTGGCCCCTACTGTGAGGACCCGTGCATGGTTACCTGGCCCCTACTGTGAGGACCACTGTGTGTGGTTACCTGGCCCCTACTGTGAGGACCACTGTGTGTGGTTATCTGGCCCCTACTGTGAGGACCACTGTGCATGGTTACCTGGCCCCTACTGTGAGGACCACTGTGCATGGTTACCTGGCCCCTACTGTGAGGACCCGTGCACGGTTACCTGACCCCTACTGTGAGGACCACTGTGTGTGGTTACCTGGCCCCTACTGTGAGGACCACTGTGTGTGGTTACCTGGCCCCTACTGTGAGGACCACTGTGCATGGTTACCTGGCCCCTACTGTGAGGACCCGTGCACGGTTACCTGACCCCTACTGTGAGGACCACTGTGTGTGGTTACCTGGCCCCTACTGTGAGGACCACTGTGTGTGGTTACCTGGCCCCTACTGTGAGGACCACTGTGTGTGGTTATCTGGCCCCTACTGTGAGGACCACTGTACATAGTTACCTGGCCCCTACTGTGAGGACCACTGTACATGGTTACCTGGCCCCTACTGTGAGGACCACTGTGCATGGTTACCTGGCCCCTACTGTGAGGACCCGTGCACGGTTACCTGACCCCTACTGTGAGGACCACTGTGCATGGTTACCTGGCCCCTACTGTGAGGACCACTGTGCATGGTTACCTGGCCCCTACTGTGAGGACCACTGTACATGGTTACCTGGCCCTACTGTGAGGACCACTGTACATGGTTACCTGGCCCTACTGTGAGGACCCGTGCATGGTTACCTGACCCCTACTGTGAGGACCACTGTGTGTGGTTACCTGGCCCTACTGTGAGGACCACTGTGCATGGTTACCTGGCCCTACTGTGAGGACCACTGTGCATGGTTACCTGGCCCCTACTGTGAGGACCACTATGTGTGGTTACCTGGCCCCTACTGTGAGGACCCGTGCACGGTTACCTGACCCCTACTGTGAGGACCACTGTGCATGGTTACCTGGCCCTACTGTGAGGACCACTGTACATGGTTACCTGGCCCTACTGTGAGGACCACTGTGCATGGTTACCTGGCCCTACTGTGAGGACCACTGTGCATGGTTACCTGGCCCCTACTGTGAGGACCACTGTACATGGTTACCTGGCCCTACTGTGAGGACCACTGTACATGGTTACCTGGCCCTACTGTGAGGACCACTGTGCATGGTTACCTGGCCCTACTGTGAGGACCACTGTGCATGGTTACCTGGCCCTACTGTGAGGACCACTGTGCATGGATACCTGGCCCCTACTGTGAGGACCACTGTACATGGTTACCTGGCCCTACTGTGAGGACCACTGTGCATGGTTACCTGGCCCTACTGTGAGGACCACTGTACATGGTTACCTGGCCCTACTGTGAGGACCACTGTGCATGGTTACCTGGCCCCTACTGTGAGGACCCGTGCATGGTTACCTGACCCCTACTGTGAGGACCACTGTGCATGGTTACCTGGCCCTACTGTGAGGACCACTGTGCATGGTTACCTGGCCCCTACTGTGAGGACCCGTGCACGGTTACCTGACCCCTACTGTGAGGACCACTGTGCATGGTTACCTGGCCCTACTGTGAGGACCCGTGCATGGTTACCTGGCCCTACTGTGAGGACCACTGTGCATGGTTACCTGGCCCTACTGTGAGGACCCGTGCATGGTTACCTGGCCCCTACTGTGAGGACGAGTCCGTGTAACCAGTCAGATAAACTCAGTCTTGCGTGTCCGGGGAAGAAGACATAACTATATGAAATCAAGTTATGGTGAGTTGATTGTCTAAGTTGGTGAGTTGTGTGGCGGCGTGTCTCAAGCTTTCTCGTTCACTCGCTTAGTTCTCCTATAATGTGTGTGTGTTACACACACACACACACACACACACACACACACACACACACACACACACACACACACACACACACACACACACACACACACACACACACACACACACACACACACACACACACACACACACACACACACACACACACACACACACACACACACACACACAGAGGGAATCTCCCCTTGGATACTAAAGGAAGGAGCAGAATAATTGTGCCTACCACTCTACATAGTGTATAACAAATCTCTGGCAACAGAGGAACTGCCAGATATTTGGAAAGCAGCTAACGTAGTCCCGATATACTAGAAAGGGGATAGACTGGAGGCACTGAATTACAGGCCAGTATCCCTAACCTGCATACCATGCAAGCTGATGGAGAAGATTGTGCGAAGAAAGCTAGTGGAACATCTGGAGCGAAAGAACTTTGTAACACAGCATCAACATGGGTTCAGGGTTGGCAGGTCCTGCCTCACAGGGTTACTTGAATTCTACGACCAGGCAACAAAAATAAGGCAAGAAAGAGAAGGGTGGGCAGACTGCATATTTTTGGATTGTCAGAAAGCCTTTGATACAGTGCCACACAAGAGGCTAGTGAAAAAGCTGGAGATGCAGGCTGGAGTGATAGGGAAGGTACTCCATTGGATACAGGAGTACCTAAGTAACAGGAGACAACGAGTCTGTGTGAGGGGTGAGGTCTCAGATTGGCGAGACGTTACGAGTGGAGTCCCGCAGGGGTCAGTCCTTGGACTTATACTGTTTCTGGTATATGTAAATGATCTCCCAGAGGGTATAGAATCGTTTCTCTCAATGTTTGCCGATGATGCAAAAATTATGAGGAGGATTGAAACAGAGGATGATAGTAGGAGGCTACAAGATGACCTAGACAGACTGAGTGAATGGTCCAACAAATGGCTGTTGAAGTTCAACCCGAGTAAATGTAAGGTAATGAAACTAGGCGGTGGAAACAGGAGGTCAGACACAGGATACAGAATAGGAGATGAAGTACTTAATGAAACAGACAGAGAGAAAGATCTAGGAGTTGATATCACACCAAACCTGTCTCCTGAAGCCCACATAAAAAGAATAACGTCTGCGGCATATGCGAGGCTGGCTAACATCAGAACGGCGTTCAGGAACCTGTGTAAGGAATCATTCAGAATCTTGTACACCACATATGTTAGACCAATCCTGGAGTATGCGGCCCCAGCATGGAGCCCGTACCTTGTCAAGCACAAGACGAAGCTGGAAAAAGTCCAAAGGTATGCCACTAGACTAGTCCCAGAACTAAGAGGCATGAGTTACGAGGAAAGGCTGCGGGAAATGCACCTTACGGCACTGGAAGACAAAAGAGTAAGGGGAGGCATGATCACTACCTACAAAATCCTCAGGGGAATCGAACGGGTAGGCACGGATAAACTATTCAACACTGGTGGGACGCGAACAAGGGGACACAGGTGGAAACTGAGTACCCACATGAGCCACAGGGACGTTAGAAATAAATTTGTCAGTGTCAGAGTAGTTAACAGGTGGAATGCACTAGGCAGTGATGTGGTGGAGGCAGACTCCATACACAGTTTATAATGTAGATATGATAGAGCCCAATAGGCTCAGGAACCTGTACACCAGTTGATTGACGGTTTAGAGGCGGGACCAAAGAATCAGAGCTCAATCCCAGCAAGCACAATTAGGTGAGTACACACACACACACACCTGGTGGTAGGTGGACGAGCGGACAGCGCGCTGTACACGTGATCCTGTGGTCCCGGGTTCGATCCCGGGCGCCGGCGAGACACGATCGCAGAGTTTCTTTCACCCTATGCCCCAGTTACCTAGCAGTAAATAGGTACCTGGGAGTTAGTCAGCTGTAACGGGCTGCTTCCTGGGTGTGTGTGAAAAAAAGAAGTTAGTTAGTTGAACTTGTTAGTTAATAACTTGAACATAGTATTGTAGGTTTATTTAGATGAATTATGTATAAAAATTTAGTTTGACGTGGGGGTTTTGGGGTAGTCAGGAACGGATTAATTCATTTCCCATTATTTCTTATGGGGAAATTAGCTTCGGAATACGAGTTTTCGGAATACGAGCTGTCTCCAGGAACGAATTAAACTCTTAAACTGAGGTATGCCTGTATACTATTTTCAGGAACATGTATCCCCTCTCAAAAAGTGTGTAATTACCTAAGTGTAGTTACAGGATGAGAGCTACGCTCGTGGTGTCCCATCTTCCCAGCACTCTTTGTCATATAACGCTTTGAAACTACTGACGGTCTTGGCCTCCACCACCTTCTCACCTAACTTGTTCCAACCGTCTACCACTCTGTTTGCCAAAGAGAATTTTCTTATATTTCTTCGGCATCTGTGATTAGCTAGTTTAGGGGAGCCGGTCGGCCGAGCGGACAGCACGCTGGATTTGTGATCCTGTGGTCCTGGGTTCGATCCCAGGCGCCGGAGAGAAACATTGGGTAGAGTTTCTTTCACCCTATGCCCCTGTTACCTAGCAGTAAAATAGGTACCTGGGTGTTAGTCAGCTGTCACGGGCTGCTTCCTGGGGGTGGAGGCCTGGTCGAGGACCGGGCCGCGGGGACACTAAAAAGCCTAGAAATCATCTCAAGATACTCAAGATAGTTAGGAGCAGTTGATTGACAGTTCAGAGGCGGGCCTAAAAAGCAATGCTCAACTCCCGCAAGCACAACTAGGTGAACACACACACACAAAATCTAATTTGGTCTGTTTCTGAAATGATCGTAAATGATCTCTCAGAGGGTATAGACTCATTCCTCTCAATGTTTGCTGACGACGCCAAAATTATGAGAAGGATTAAGACAGAGGAGGACAGCTTGAGGCTTCAAGAAGACCTGGACAAGCTGCAGGAATGGTCGAACAAATGGCTGTTAGAGTTTAACCCAAGCAAATGTAATGTAACGAAGATAGGTGTAGGAAGCAGGAGACCAGATACAAGGTATCATTTGGGAGATGATATACTTCAAGAGTCAGAGAGAGAGAAAAACCTGGGGGTTGATATCACGCCAGACCTGTCCCCTGAAGCTCATATCAAGAGGATAACAGCAGCAGCATATGCCAGGTTGGCTAACATAAGAACGGCCTTTAGAAACTTGTGTAAGGAATGTTTCAGAACATTATATACCACATATGTCAGACCAATCCTGGAGTATGCGGCACCAGCATGGAGTCCATATCTAGTCACGCATAAACTCATACAACAACATTATTGTCACTTAGACTGTTTGTCAGAGTGTGAACTAGACAATAGATAGTGAGCCCTGTCGGCTGTGTGGTGGTTCAGAGGCAATAGTCACTCTCTATCACGATGACTATCATCATAACGGGGTTTTATAATTCCATTATCAACTTTAAGAGACCGTCTCCTTCTCCACCACAAAATTGAGCAGGTGAGTACTGGGCTGCTTGAATGACTTCCGACCAACATCTTATTCCTAATTTTCTTGCATTTTATGTCAATATGAAACATTAAAAACCTCATTAACTCCACTCTAATACTTGGTCCACATAAAGCTTTAAGAGTGTCTCTAATCCAGTTTACAAGAACAACTTTCTGCTTACAGAAATAAAATATATGCATATTATTTTCAATTTCAGTACATTGGTCACATCTATTATTGTCCTTAATGCCCAACATCAACAACCTATCAGTAGTAGGGAAGGTCTCATGAATATAGCCATACAACAGCTCACGTTGCTTTGGGGCAATAAATTTAACATGAAGGTTTGCCCATATTACTTGCCAGCTAAAGAGTGGATATGCCTCCTCTACTCTAGGAACTATACTTGGCAGTATAACATCATACACTTGTTTACTGTTCATCATTAAAAAACCTTCAATATTACAAATCCGCCTGAGAACACCAATTGCACATGATTAAAAGTGCGGTGAAATAAAGGCAAGGTCAGTATACTCTGGCATATGTATCAAGGTCAGTATACTCTGGCATATGTATCAAGGTCAGTATACTCTGGCATATGTATCAAGGTCAGTATACTCTGGCATATGTATCAAGGTCAGTATACTCTGGCATATGTATCAAGGTCAGTATACTCTGGCATATGTATCAAGGTCAGTATACTCTGGCATATGTATCAAGGTCAGTATACTCTGGCATATGTATCAAGGTCAGTATACTCTGGCATATGTATCAAGGTCAGTATACTCTGGCATATGTATCAAGGTCAGTATACTGTGGCATATGTATCAAGGTCAGTATACTCTGGCATATGTATCAAGGTCAGTATACTCTGGCATATGTATCAAGGTCAGTATACTCTGGCATATGTATGAAGGTCAGTATACTCTGGCATATGTATCAAGGTCAGTATACTCTGGCATATGTATCAAGGTCAGTATACTCTGGCATATGTATCAAGGTCAGTATACTCTGGCATATGTATCAAGGTCAGTATACTCTGGCATATGTATCAAGGTCAGTATACTCTGGCATATGTATCAAGGTCAGTATACTCTGGCATATGTATGAAGGTCAGTATACTGTGGCATATGTATCAAGGTCAGTATACTCTGGCATATGTATCAAGGTCAGTATACTCTGGCATATGTATCAAGGTCAGTATACTCTGGCATATGTATCAAGGTCAGTATACTCTGGCATATGTATCGAGTACCTAACACGTAATTTACAATAGTAATGTCCTAGCGCATTTACACTATTCCTCTGCATTATCTCGTTTCTAAAGATAACACGTAAGATTGCCTAAGAATTGTAATGTATAATTGCCTTGTAAAACTTATGTATATGTAATTTATATTATATTTTCTTAATTAAATAAAGATAAAAAAAAAGTTGCAATAAGTATGATTGCAAGGTTAAACACCTCTTAATTGTATACAAATACTCTTGTCATGCGGTCAGTATATATATATATATATATATATATATATATATATATATATATATATATATATATATATATATATATATATATATATATATATATATATATGTGAGAAAGCTGCATGAATGCGCAAGCCATATATCACTAAGAACTCTTTGACCCGGCCAGGATTCGAACCCATGCCGTCCAGGATCACCCCTAAACGTACACAGTACCGTGACCACCGCACCAATGATCGTCTATCATTGGACGATCATTGGTGCGGTGGTCACGGTACTGTGTACGTTTAGGGGTGATCCTGGACGGCATGGGTTCGAATCCTGGCCGGGTCAAAGAGTTTTTAGTGATATATATATATATATATATATATATATATATATATATATATATATATATATATATATATATATATATATATATATATATATATATATATATATATATATATATATATATATATCCCACTTCTACATCAATATGATGAGCTCCTCAGGTCAATATGCAGGAAGGCGCTCAACCTAGATTTAGATGACAGTCAGTGGGACCAAGCAACACTACCAATGAGATTTGGAGTGATAGGCATACGAAAGGCAACTGAGGTAGCACTTCCAGCATTCTTATCCTCATGTACAGCAGCCAACGAATTGGTAGGGCAGATCCTACCAGAGCGTATGAGAGAGACAGCGGGAACTCATGATCAAACGTTCATCGAAGCAGCCAGACAATGGGACACCATTGCACACCCTCAACCCCGACCACAAGCAGGCCCACTGGGATAGCCCCATAATGGAAAAGACTGTCACAGCAATGATTGACAACGCTGATGCTGAAAACAAAGCCCGCCTCCTAGCGGTAACAGCACCCCACGCCGGGGATTTTTTATTTGCTGTGCCCAATGCAGCCCTGGGAACTCGCCTCAGTCATGACGCTCTCCGCATTGGAGTTGCCCTTCGCCTTGCCGCCCCCATCCTCACCGAACATAGGTGCATCTGCGGACCTGCGATGGCAGACCAATATGGTCGTCATGGTCTGGTATGTCGTAAATCACAGGGTAAAATTGCAAGACATGAAGAAGTCAACGACACCATCAAGAGGAGCCTCGCCACAGCCCACTGCCCGGCACAAAGAGAACCACACTTATCCAGACCTAACGACCCTCAGGAGCGCCCAGATGGGGTCACCTTGCTTCCTTGGAAGGATGGTAAGCAAGTGGTGTGGGACTACACGTGCGCTGCCACACTGGCCAGTACCTACCTCCACTACAGCACACGTGAAAGCGGTGGTGCTGCTTCTTTCAGGGAATCGAGTAATTATTAAATATAGAGGTCTGGCACACTGCTACAGCTTTGTTCCGATCGGCTCGGAGACCCTCGGTTCGTGGGGAAAATGTGCATTGAAGTTCCTGAAGGAATTGGGGGACAAATTGATCAGCGCTACAAAAGACCAGAGAGCAAAAAGTTTCTTGTTCCAGCGCCTCAGTGTTGCGATTCAGAGGGGAAATGCCTGTTGCGTCTTGGGCACTAGTCCAACTTCAGAGGAATTCGAAGAAGTGTTTGACTTGCAACAATGATCGAACCCGTCTGAGACATTCATCAATGTTTCCCATTGTCGTGTTTTTCAAGAGATCCACAACCTTTAAGCACCTTTTTGTATTATTATTTTTGTATCAACCCATGTATATCTTGTAACCATCAAATACATAATAAAGCACAAAAAATATTCAAGGAAGGGGTGGTAGGAGAAAAGCACAAAGAAACTGTATTGGAGGGGATCTAAACATTCCCTCTAATGCGTTATGCGTGGTTTCCTCCGAGGCTATGGGTCCCCCCTTCTTCCAGCTAGAGGTGGTACTCCCTTCCATTTATATATATATATATATATATATATATATATATATATATATATATATATATATATATATATATATATATATATATATATATATATATATATATATATATATGCAATTGACGATCACAAAACACTGATCATTTTATGCGGAAAATCCACAGAGAAATATGAAATGAGGTGAACGTTTCGGCTTTGTTAAAGCCTTTGTCAACACCAGACAAAGGCAGTCTGGTGTTGACAAAGGCTTTAACAAAGCCGAAACGTTCACCTCATTTCATATTTCTCTGTGGATTTTCCGCATATATATATATATATATATATATATATATATATATATATATATATATATATATGTCGTACCTAATAGCCAGAACCCACTTCTCAGCCTACTATTCAAGGCCCGATTTGCCTAATAAGCCAAGTTTTCATGAATTAATGTTTTTTCGTCTACCTAACCTACCTAACCTAACCTAACCTAGCTTTTTTTGGCTACCTAACCTAACCTTACCTATAAATATAGGTTAGGTTAGGTTAGGTAGGGTTGGTTAGGTTCGGTCATATATCTACGTTAATTTTAACTCCAATAAAAAAAAATTGACCTCATACATAGAGAAAAGGGTTGCTTTATCATTTCATAAGAAAAAAATTATAGTAAATATATTAATTCAGGAAAACTTGGCTTATTAGGCAAATCGGGCCTTGAATAGTAGGCTGAGAAGTGAGTTCTGGCTACTAGGTACGACATATATATATATATATATATATATATATATATATATATATATATACATATATATATATATATATATATATATATATATATATATATATATATATATATATATATATATATTATTAAATATGACCGAAAAAGTAAGATTAATAATTCTAACACGAATTTTCTCAATCTTTCGTACATTTCTTTTCACTGTTGGTGGTAATTCAAAAATCAATTCTCCAAAATTCATTTTTATTTCTAGTCTGACGCGACACTTGAGCGCTTTTCGTAAAACTTATTACATTTTCAAAGACTTTAGTTTAAACATACACAACTGAATAGAACTTACACATCTCCGATTTGTTTATATCTACATTTGAGTGAGGTGGATGGGGTGAGGTGGTATTAATAGGGTATTATTTTCATCAACACAAGACAGAACACGAAACAATGGGTATTGAATGGCAGTGATTGTAGAAAGCCTATTGGTCCATATTTCTTGATGCTTCTATATTGGAGCGGAGTCTTGAGGTGGGTAGAATATAGTTGTGCATTAGTTGGCTGTTGATTGCTGGTGTTGACTTTTTAATGTGTAGTGCCTCGCAAACGTCAAGCCGTCTGCTATCGCTGTATCTATCGATGATTTCTGTGTTGTATACAAGGATTTCTCTGGCGATGGTTTGGTTGTGGGAAGAGATTATATGTTCCTTAATGGAGCCCTGTTGCTTATGCATCGTTAAACGCCTAGAAAGAGATGTTGTTGTCTTGCCTATATACTGGTTTTTTTGGAGCTTACAATCCCCAAGAGGGCATTTGAAGGCATAGACGACGTTGGTCTCTTTTAAAGCGTTCTGCTTTGTGTCTGGAGAGTTTCTCATGAGTAGGCTGGCCGTTTTTCTGGTTTTATAGTAAATCGTCAGTTGTATCCTCTGATTTTTGTCTGTAGGGATAACGTTTCTATTAACAATATCTTTCAGGGCCCTTTCCTCCATTTTATGAGCTGTGGAAAAGAAGTTCCTGTAAAATAGTCTAATAGGGGGTATAGGTGTTGTGTTAGTTGTCTCTTCAGAGGTTGCATGGCGTTTCACTTTCCTTCTTATGATGTCTTCGATGAAACCATTGGAGAAGCCGTTGTTGACTAGGACCTGCCTTACCCTACAGAGTTCTTCGTCGACTTGCTTCCATTCTGAGCTGTGGCTGAGAGCACGGTCGACATATGCGTTAACAACACTCCTCTTGTACCTGTCTGGGCAGTCGCTGTTGGCATTTAGGCACATTCCTATGTTCGTTTCCTTAGTGTAGACTGCAGTGTGGAAACCTCTGCTCTTTTCCATGACTGTTACATCTAGAAAGGGCAGCTTCCCATCCTTTTCCATCTCATAAGTGAAACGCAGCAATGAACTCTGCTCAAACGCCTCCTTCAGCTCCTGCAGATGTCTGACATCAGGTACCTGTGTAAAAATGTCGTCAACATACCTGCAGTATATGGCCGGTTTCAAGTTCATGTCGACTAAGACTGTTTGCTCGATGGTACCCATGTAGAAGTTTGCAAACAGGACACCTAGGGGAGAACCCATGGCGACCCCATCTACTTGCTTATACATGTGCCCATCCGGGCACAAGAAGGGTGCTTCTTTAGTACAAGCTTGGAGTAGTTTCCTTAGAATATTCTCTGGTATGTCAAGAGGAGTACAGGCTGGATTACGATACACTCTGTCGGCTATCATCCCGATTGTCTCGTCCACAGGTACGTTGGTGAACAGTGATTCTACGTCCAACGAGGCTCTTATCCCTGTGGCCCGTGTGCCCCGCAGTAAGTCAACAAATTCTTTTGGAGACTTCAGGCTGAAGGCGCAAGGGACATAAGGAGTCAGCAGGACGTTGAGTCGCTTCGCCAGTCTGTACGTGGGTGTGGGTATCTGGCTAATGATTGGCCGAAGTGGGTTTCCAGGCTTGTGTGTCTTGACATTTCCATATGCATATCCAGGTTTATATTCCCCAAATATGGATTTTATGGTCAGTTTTATATGTTCACTACATATAAACATATACATAAAACATATAAAAGAGTGAACATATAAAAGAGGAAAGAATAATGAAAGAAATAATCCGTAAAGGAGTAAAAAGCACTACTCCTAACCAAAACATAAACCTGATAATATTCTACAAAACCAAGAAGACTTCCGAACTCCTTATCAAAAACAGCCCGAAGCCGACGGAGAACCCTCTACAGCAGTCAAGCGTTGTATACATGTACACTTGCCCCCACGAAGGATGTAACCTTCAATGTAAGTACATAGGTATGACGTCGACCAAGCTGACGAGGCGTTTGACATGCCATCTTCAATCTGGTGCCCCTAGGAATCACATGAGACAAGCCCATGACATCACTCTAACAAGAGAAATGTTGAACAAGAATACCTGCATAATAGACAAAACCCAAGATGCAAGAAGATTACAAATTCTTGAGGCAATTCACATAAGAATAGAGCGACCTACCATGAACACCCAAATCACGGAACTATTTACTCTACCCACCATGAGAGTAAGGACAAGACAAGAACATATCGATGCCAACACAGAAGACAATGTCCAACATAACAGGCCAATTACACTGGATTAATCTTGGTATGTAGATAGCAGCTGCCTCGTATGGGCCAATAGGCCTTCCGCAGTTACCTCTATTCTTATGTTCTTATGTATCCCCCCATGTTTTCACCTTTATTGTCTTACCCCTGACCCAGTGCGGGTATAAAATCAACCAACATTGTAAGATCTCTTCACTTGAGAATGAACCATGGAGGTTCGAAACGTTGTGCAAATTGTATAAATAAGTGTAATTTCTATAGTAAATCACTTCTTTTCTTCACCTTAAAAGTACGAAAATGAGTTTTGGAGAACTCATATATATATATATATATATATATATATATATATATATATATATATATATATATATGTCGTACCTAATAGCCAGAACGCACTTCTATGCCTACTATTCAAGGCCCGATTTGCCTAATAAGCCAAGTTTTCATGAATTAGTATATTTTCTCTAATTTTTTTCTTATGAAATTATAAAGCTACCCATTTCATTACGTATGACGTCAATTTTTTTTATTGGAGTTAAAATTAATGTTGATATATGACCGAACCTAACCAACCCTACCTAACCTAACCTAACCTATCTTTATCGGTTAGGTTAGGTTAGGTAGCCGAAAACGTTAGGTTAAGTTAGGTAGGTTAGGTAGTCGAAAAACAATTAATTCATGAAAACTTGGCTTATTAGGCAAATCGGGCCTTGAATAGTAGGCATAGAAGTGCGTTCTGGCTACTAGGTACGACATATATATATATATATATATATATATATATATATATATATATATATATATATATATATATATATATATATATATATGTATATATAAATTTAGAATTTGCACAACGTTTCGAACCTCCATGGTTCATTCTCAAGTGAAAAGAAGTTACAGGTCTCGAAGTACCAGTCCGGGATCAAGTGATATAACAAGTACAATAAAGGAAAAGGCAAGGGGGGGGGGATAAATAGCGGACAAAGCACATACAAAGATTAGTCAGGTGTAATAGACCTGTTGTGTTGAGCAGTGTCTTGTGTGTTGGCATCGTTATATCCCGGTCCTGTCCTTCCTCTCATGGTGGGTAGAGTAAATAGAAAGGAAGCTTCTCAGTGTGAATTATCAGTTACGATGTTACCAGTATAAATATAGCCAGAGAGGCGAGACTCCCCTCATACCCTCACACTGGTCTCACGTACGTGACCAATATTACGCTGCCAAGCTGGAGGTTGGGAAGCACAACACTGCAGAACAGTAACATCACAATAACTACACAAGTTTACCTTAAGAGAGAAGTATACATATTGTTATGTGTGTTTTGGGTAAACTTTACTGATGGGAGTAAGTTGAGTCTTAACGGCTTCCTTATGGGCCAAACTTAGCCCGCATATATCCTTAAAGTTGTCCAACTTAGAGAGAGAGAGACAAGGTATATATTGGGTATATGTTATAGGCTTAGTGTAGTGCTTGGGTGATAGTCTGTCTGTCTGTCTCTCTCTCTCTCACACACTCCCTCTCTCTCTCTCTCTCTCTCTCTCTCTCTCTCTCTCTCTCTCTCTCTCTCTCTCTCTCTCTCTCTCTCTCCCTCTCTCTCTCTCTCTCTCTCTCTCTCTCTCTCTCTCTCTCTCTCTCTCTCTCTCTCTCTCTCTCTCTCTCTCTCTCTCTCTCTCTCTCTCTCTCTCTCTCTCTCTCTCTCTCTCTCTCTCTCTCTCTCTCTCTCTCCCTCTCTCTCGCTCTCTCCCTCTCTCTCTCTCTCTCTCTCTCTCTCTCTCTCTCTCTCTCTCTCTCTCTCTCTCTCTCTCTCTCTCTCTCTCTCTCTCTCTCTCCCTCTCTCTCTCTCTCTCTCTCTCTCTCTCTCTCTCTCTCTCTCTCTCTCTCTCTCTCTCTCTCTCTCTCTCCCTCTCTCCCTCTCTCTCTCTCTCTCTCTCTCTCTCTCTCTCTTCTCTCTCTCTCTCTCTCTCACACACAGACCTTATCACCGTCCTTATCACCAGTCCTTATCACCAGTCCTTATCACCACATTTGTCACCACTCCTTATCACCAGTCCTTATCACCGTCCTTATCACCGGCTTTATCACCGTCCTTATCACCAGTCCATATCACCATCCATATCACCAGTCCTTATCACCGTCCTTATCACCGTCCTTATCGCCAGTCCTTATCACCAGTCCTTATCACCGTGTAACGGGGGGTGGTGGAAATGGCTCTATCTTGTCCATTATTCCACCCCCCAGTTAACTAACGAGGCCGGGGGAAACAGCTCTCTCTAGTCCGTTATCCCGTCCCCAGTTAGCTAACTATTCTAGAGCACTCCCAGAGTTCCTAAGGCAGCCTCTCTCGTTCAACACCTTGTAACCTAGGTATTCGACTACCTAGGTGCTAAGACTACAAGGCGCCGTCACTTGATCAGCTACCCGAAACTCTAGAGAGAACTCTAGAATACAGAATCATAGCCACAAACGTATAAGAGAAAACGAAATGAAAGAAACGAATAGTGAAGTAATTAGTGAGGGTTTGGGGTAAGAGGTAGAGAGGTGGGAGGAGCGAGGAGGGTCATTAGTTGAAAGTGAGAGTTTAGAGAGGGGTGGAGGGAGAGACGTAGATAAGTAGAAGTAGAAGAGTAGATAGTAGAAGTAGAAGAGTAGATAGTAGAAGACGAAATGCTGCCACCATCCATTCATGATCATTACATACAAGACAAGGAATGGAACTTGCCTGTATCACAAAATTCTCAAAGGATGTTATCATGAGTTCATTATTAGTATGTTCCCTCTGTACCATGTATCAACTCCAAACATGTACTCATTTATATCATGAACCCAGTAACCACAGAGGCTTTCTCACCTCAACTCAAAATCTCTAGGGAACAAAGTTAAACACAATTTAAATAATAAATTCATAATTATATTTCCCATGAAGTATCATAATTTAGCAATTCAATTAAAATGTTCCAGTTTAATATTTAAAGTGAGTCATCATCCAAGAATTCGAGAACCCTACAACTTGACTGCCCCTGATCATCACACAACATATGTAAACACGACCAAGTCACCTTACTGCTCAACTCACCAAGTGTCTCTGCCTATAGCTGGATAGAGAGGGGGGGGGGGGTCTGTAGTTGACAGAGACTCCCGCCCTGCCGGCCGACAGCCTCCCTGCTCTGCTCGTCTGCTGTTCTCTTGATTAATGCTCCTTTCTGGATAGCTCTCCGAGTTTATATTGGGGAACCTAGTAGCTAACTCCGCCCACAAATAGATAGCCTCCGGCACTACCAAGCCACTCCTTAAACGTCGGCTTGTTTGAAGGCTACCAGACTACAATTAAGAGCTTAGCGGAAGCAAGGTGAAATTCTCATGATCTGACCTCAGGTCACTTGAGGTCATTAACGCTTTGAGGTGTGAGATCTCAGGCAGACAACTGGCGCCTCTCAGATCCTTGTCTGTGACTCATGTACTCTATATATATTTTAAATAAACTAACTCAAACACTTTTACAGTGTTACATCTCCCCTTCTCCCCGAAATAAAGTTTTTGCAACACTGCTAAAGCAAGCTAGCTGTGTGCAACAACTTTATTAACGAAAAAAAATACATCCTAGCTAAACAAATATACATCATCCTACTCTAAAAAATGAAATATATAGACAGACGTCCATTGTCTCTGGCTGGGCGACGTCACTGCTTGGTCTTGTAGATAATCCTGTACCACATTTCTTCAACACAACTGCCTCCGTCGCTTCTCCGTCGTTAACGCACAACAACCCTTGGTCAACCCGTAAGCCGTTACTACTTGAACTGCGCACAGGACCGTGGAATTCGGTTGTCCCAGCTGATCTGTAATTGGCCCTACGTCAGTCACCATGAGAGACGTATATTGGGGTTCTTCACAGCTATAGGGACTACAAGTTTCGAGACCTTCATATAGTTGCCAACAGTAGAAATCCCATCCTACTCTTCTTCCTCCCTGTTGCTCCAGCACGCCTCCTTCAGAGAGCTACTTCTGACAGCCACATCAAGTCCGCATGACACAGGAAGAATCACTCAACAGAGCAACATGCTTGCAGGAGGGGCGGCCAGTCAAGGCAAACGATCCTGTCTTGCAATTACGCTCCATGCAATGATGCTGACACCAGCAAGGGACACTAGGTATCGTGTCTCACTCAGCTTGTCTTATCTTCTTCTTCTTCTTTCTTCTTTCTTCTCTCTTCCTTCTTCTCTCTTCTTTCTTCTCTCTTCTTTCTTCTCTCTTCCTTCTTCTCTCTTCCTCCTCCCCTGGGTCTTTGACAAGCGACCTGGGGTCCATTGGGGTCTGTCCGTCCTGGGGTCCACTGGGTAGACCGATGTTGGTGGGACAGACTGGAGTCGTTGTTGCTCCTCTTCCATCTTTACTGGGTCGTCTGGGGTCGTCTGCAGAACGACCTGGGGTCCACTGGGGTCCGTCCGTCTTGGGGTCCACTGGGTAGACCAATGTTGACCGACCGAGAGGGCTGCATCTTGGGGTCCCCTGGGGTGGTGGTGGTGGTGGTGGAGCCATGACCTCCAGGTAGTGGGCTGGTCGTGGTGGTGGTGATAAACGCCCGTGAGTATGGTACACAGCAGCCGTCTCCCTCTTTTGTATGTGCGTCTCTCCTCTCTTCTGGCTCCCACCTGTGGGTGAACAGAAAGGCAACAATACCCGTGTTCCATCTTGTTGTGTGACCCTGTAGTTTGTATAGGGTTTACACAGTCCAGTTATAAGCTCTCCTCCTGGCAACAACTACACTTAAATTTTAATAATCCAATTAACTCTGAATGATACTGACTTGGTGGAACATAAGACAGTAACAGAGGAAAGTTAGAGAAGAGAGAATAAGGTCATCACTACTTTTAACTTGTCACAAAAAAAAATCAACACTAATAGACAAAACACTAGCCTAAACTTAACTGTACCGTTCCTAATCTTAAGTACATAATTAACCATTACTCCCACCCTTAACCTACAGCCACCTACGTGACCCAGAGTGTCTCCCTAGCATCTCCGCCGTTCAACAACTCCAAACTGTTGCCACCCCTGTGACCAGACTATCTAACGTCGAGCGTCCCCAACGTGAAGTCTACTGACATACTAAGGCTCCCCCTAGCATGCTGTACAATACCAGTACACCTCGGGTTATTGCGTTCAAATGGAGTAAAACAGTCGATCGCAATAATCTGAGCAGAACCACCACTAAATTCTACTTAAAAACTACACCTGCCACTCCCCACTGACCTGGAGACCAGCGGTGGCTGGGTGTCCCCCTGGGACATGCGAGGTCACCTGTCACACTCAGCTGACCTCCACTACCCACCAACCGCTAAGTTCCAAAATCGCCAAATCTTATTACTAACATAAATCACTACACACGCAAGTTCTGGTGAACATTCCCTGAATACCACAAAACTCACAAAATCACTAAACCACAACACTACAGAATCACAATCTGCTAACCTGAAAACAGCTCGCTAAATCGCGAATATAAAATACCTGTCAAGATCTCCCTGATAGCGCCTGAGCGGCAAAAAGACACGTGGGACTGAGCAATGTTAAAAGAACACCAATACCTTAAACATTGTTCAACACCGCTGCCACCATTGTAACGGGGGGTGGTGGAAATGGCTCTATCTTGTCCATTATTCCACCCCCCAGTTAACTAACGAGGCCGGGGGAAACAGCTCTCTCTAGTCCGTTATCCCGTCCCCAGTTAGCTAACTATTCTAGAGCACTCCCAGAGTTCCTAAGGCAGCCTCTCTCGTTCAACACCTTGTAACCTAGGTATTCGACTACCTAGGTGCTAAGACTACAAGGCGCCGTCACTTGATCAGCTACCCGAAACTCTAGAGAGAACTCTAGAATACAGAATCATAGCCACAAACGTATAAGAGAAAACGAAATGAAAGAAACGAATAGTGAAGTAATTAGTGAGGGTTTGGGGTAAGAGGTAGAGAGGTGGGAGGAGCGAGGAGGGTCATTAGTTGAAAGTGAGAGTTTAGAGAGGGGTGGAGGGAGAGACGTAGATAAGTAGAAGTAGAAGAGTAGATAGTAGAAGTAGAAGAGTAGATAGTAGAAGACGAAATGCTGCCACCATCCATTCATGATCATTACATACAAGACAAGGAATGGAACTTGCCTGTATCACAAAATTCTCAAAGGATGTTATCATGAGTTCATTATTAGTATGTTCCCTCTGTACCATGTATCAACTCCAAACATGTACTCATTTATATCATGAACCCAGTAACCACAGAGGCTTTCTCACCTCAACTCAAAATCTCTAGGGAACAAAGTTAAACACAATTTAAATAATAAATTCATAATTATATTTCCCATGAAGTATCATAATTTAGCAATTCAATTAAAATGTTCCAGTTTAATATTTAAAGTGAGTCATCATCCAAGAATTCGAGAACCCTACAACTTGACTGCCCCTGATCATCACACAACATATGTAAACACGACCAAGTCACCTTACTGCTCAACTCACCAAGTGTCTCTGCCTATAGCTGGATAGAGAGGGGGGGGGGGGTCTGTAGTTGACAGAGACTCCCGCCCTGCCGGCCGACAGCCTCCCTGCTCTGCTCGTCTGCTGTTCTCTTGATTAATGCTCCTTTCTGGATAGCTCTCCGAGTTTATATTGGGGAACCTAGTAGCTAACTCCGCCCACAAATAGATAGCCTCCGGCACTACCAAGCCACTCCTTAAACGTCGGCTTGTTTGAAGGCTACCAGACTACAATTAAGAGCTTAGCGGAAGCAAGGTGAAATTCTCATGATCTGACCTCAGGTCACTTGAGGTCATTAACGCTTTGAGGTGTGAGATCTCAGGCAGACAACTGGCGCCTCTCAGATCCTTGTCTGTGACTCATGTACTCTATATATATTTTAAATAAACTAACTCAAACACTTTTACAGTGTTACAACCGTCCTTATCACCGTCCTTATCACCGTCCTTATCACCAGTCCTTATCACTGTCCTTATCACCAGTCCATATCACCAGTCCATATCACAAGTCCTTATCACCGTCCTTATCACCAGTCCTTATCACCAGTCCTTATCACAGTCCTGATCACCAGTCCTTATCACCGTCCTTATCACCATCCTTATCACCGTTCTTATCACCGTCCTTATCACAAGTCCTTATCACCAGTCCTTATCACCAGTCCTTATCACCAGTCCTTATCACCTGTCCTTACCACCAGTCCTTATCACCAGTCCTTATCACCGTCCATATCACCAGTCCTTACCACCAGTCCTTATAACCAGTCCTTATCACCAGTCCTTATCACCAGTCCTTATCACAGTCCTTATCACAGTCCTTATCACCAGTCCTTATCACAGTCCTTATCACAGTCTTTATCACCAGTCCTTATCACCGTCCTTATCACCAGTCCTTATCACCAGTCCTTATCACCAGTCCTTATCCCCAGTCCTTATCACCAGTCCTTATCACCAGTCCTTATCACCAGTCCTTATCCCCAGTCCTTACCACCAATACATATCACCAGTCCTTATCAGCCGTCCGTGACAGCCGTCCGTGCCAACCGTCCGTGCCGTCCGTCTGTGCCAGCTGTCCGTGCCAGCTGTCCGTGCCAACCGTCCGTGCCAGCCGTCTGTGCCAGCTGTCCGTGCCAACCGTCCGTGCCAGCCGTCTGTGCCAGCTGTCCGTGCCAGCTGTCCGTGCCAGCCGTCCGTGCCAGCCGTCCGTGCCAACCGTCCGTGCCAGCTGTCCGTGCCAGCTGTCCGTGCCAGCCGTCCGTGCCAGCCGTCCGTGCCAGCCGTATGTGCCAGCCGTCAGTGCCAGCTGTCCGTGCCAGCCGTCCGTGCCAGCTGTCCGTGCCAGCCGTCCGTGCCAGCCGTCTGTGCCAGCTGTCCGTGCCAGCTGTCCGTGCCAGCCGTCCGTGCCAGCTGTCCGTGCCAGCCGTCCGTGCCAGCCGTCCGTGCCAGCCGTCCGTGCCAGCCGTCCGTGCCAGCCGTCCGTGCCAGCTGTCCGTGCCAGCCGTCCGTGCCAGTCGTCCGTGCCAGCCGTCCGTGCCAGCCGTCCGTGCCAACCGTGTCAGCCGTCCGTGCCAGCCGTCCGTGCCAGCCGTCCGTGCCAACCGTCCGTGCCAGCTGTCCGTGCCAGCTGTCCGTGCCAGCTGTCCGTGCCAACCGTCCGTGCCAGCTGTCCGTGCCAAGCGTCCGTGCCAGCTGTCCGTGCCAACCGTCCGTGCCAGCTGTCCGTGCCAACCGTCCGTGCCAGCCGTCCGTGCCCGCCGTCCGTGACAGCCGTCCGTGACAGCCGTCCGTGCCAGCCGTCCGTGCCAGCCGTCCGTGCAAGCTGTCCGTGCCAGCCGTCCGTGCCAACCGTCCGTGACAGCCGTCCGTGACAGCCGTCCGTGCTAGCCGTCCGTGCCAGCTGTCCGTGCCAACCGTCCGTGCCAGCCGTCCGTGCCAGCCGTCCGTGCTAGCCGTCCGTGCCAACCGTCCGTGCTAGCCGTCCATGCCAAAAGTCCGTGCAAGCCGTCCGTGCCCGCCGTCCGTGGAAGCCGTCCGTGACAGCCGTCCGTGACAGCCGTCCGTGCCCGCCGTCCGTGCCAGCTGTACGTGACAGCCGTCCGTGCCAGCCGTCCGTGCCCGCCGTCCGTGCCCGCCGTCCGTGCCAGCCGTCTGTGACAGCCGTCCGTGCCAACCGTCCGGGACAGCCGTCCGTGCCAGCTGTCCGTGCCAGCCGTCCGTGCCAACCGTCCGTGCCAGCCGTCCGTGCCAGCCGTCCGTGCCAGCCGTCCGTGCCAACCGTCCGGGACAGCCGTCCGTGCCAGCTGTCCGTGCCAGCCGTCCGTGACAGTCGTCCGTGCCAGCCGTCCGTGCCAGCCGTCCGTGCCAGCCGTCCGTGCCAGCCGTCCGTACCAGCCGTCCGTGCCAGCCATCCGTGCCAGCTGTCCGTGCCAGCCGTCCGTGCCAGCCGTCCGTGCCAGCCGTCCGTGCCAGCCGTCCGTGCCAGCTGTCCGTGCCAGCTGTCCGTGCCAGCCGTCCGTGCCAGCTGTCCGTGCCAGCTGTCCGTGCCAGCCGTCCGTGCCAGCCGTCCGTGCCAGCCGTCCGTGACAGGGGAGAGTGGTGCTGCCACAACCAGCTTGAGGGACACATCAAGCGGAGGCCAGCATAATGTGTATTGTTGTGGCCCTGTCTCCCCCCGCCTGTGGTGGTGGTGGCCCTGTCTCTCCCCGCCTGTGGTGGTGGTGGTCCTGTCTCCCCCCGCCTGTGGTGGTGGTGGCCCTGTCTCCCCCCGCCTGTGGTGGTGGTGGTCCTGTCTCCCCCCGCCTGTGGTGGTGGTGGCCCTGTCTCCCCCCGCCTGTGGTGGTGGTGGCCCTGTCTCCCCCCGCCTGTGGTGGTGGTGGCCCTGTCTCCCCCCGCCTGTGGTGGTGGTGGCCCTGTCTCCCCCCGCCTGTGGTGGTGGTGGCCCTGTCTCTCCCCGCCTGTGGTGGTGGTGGTCTGTCTCCCTCCGCCTGTGGTGGTGGTGGCCCTGTCTCCCCCTGCCTGTGGTGGTGGTGGCCCTGTCTCCCCCCGCCTGTGGTGGTGGTGGCCCTGTCTCTCCCCGCCTGTGGTGGTGGTGGTCTGTCTCCCTCCGCCTGTGGTGGTGGTGGCCCTGTCTCCCCCTGCCTGTGGTGGTGGTGGCCCTGTCTCTCCCCGCCTGTGGTGGTGGTGGCACTGTCTCTCCCCGCCTGTGGTGGTGGTGGCTCTGTCTCTCCCCGCCTGTGGTGGTGGTGGCCCTGTCTCCCCCCGCCTGTGGTGGTGGTGGCCCTGTCTCTCCCCGCCTGTGGTGGTGGTGGCCCTGTCTCTCCCCGCCTGTGGTGGTGGTGGTCTGTCTCCCTCCGCCTGTGGTGGTGGTGGCCCTGTCTCCCCCTAACTGTGGTGGTGGTGGCCCTGTCTCTCCCCGCCTGTGGTGGTGGTGGCACTGTCTCTCCCCGCCTGTGGTGGTGGTGGCTCTGTCTCTCCCCGCCTGTGGTGGTGGTGGCCCTGTCTCTCCCCGACTGTGGTGGTGGTGGCCCTGTCTACCCCCGCCTGTGGTGGTGGTGGTGGTCCTGTCTCCCCCCGCCAGTGGTGGTGGTGGTCCTGTCTCTCCCCGCCTGTGGTGGATGTGGTCTGTCTCCCCCCGCCTGTGTTGGTGGTGGCCCTGTCTCTCCCCGCCTGTGTTGGTGGTGGCCCTGTCTCCCCCCGCCTGTGGTGGTGGTGGCCCTGTCTCCCCCCGCCTGTGGTGGTGGTGGTCCTTTCTCCCCCCGCCTGTGTTGGTGGTGGCCCTGTGTCCCCCCGCCTGTGTTGGTGGTGGCCCTGTCTCCCCCCGCCTGTGGTGGTGGTGGTCCTGTCTCTCCCCGCCTGTGGTGGTGGTGGCCCTGTCTCCCCCCGCCTGTGGTGGTGGTGGTGGCCCTGTCTCCCCCCGCCTGTGGTGGTGGTGGTGGCCCTGTCTCCCCCCGCCTGTGGTGGTGGTGGTCCTGTCTCCCCCCGCCTGTGGTGGTGGTGGCCCTGTCTCCCCCCGCCTGTGGTGGTGGTGGCCCTGTCTCCCCCCGCCTGTGTTGGTGGTGGCCCTGTCTCTCCCCGCCTGTGGTGGTGGTGGCCCTGTCTCCCCCCGCCTGTGGTGGTGGTGGTCCTGTCTCCGCCCGCCTGTGGTGGTGGTGGTGGCCCTGTCTCCCCCCGCCTGTGTTGGTGGTGGTCTGTCTCCCCCCGGCTGTGTTGGTGGTGGTTTGTCTCCCCCCGCCTGTGGTGGTGGTGGCCCTGTCTCCCCTCGCCTGTGGTGGTGGTGGCCCTGTCTCCCCCCGCCTGGGGTGGTGGTGGTCCTGTCTCCCCCCGCCTGTGGTGGTGGTGGTCCTGTCTCCCCCCGCCTGTGTTGGTGATGGCCCTGTCTCCCCCCGCCTGTGTTGGTGGTGGTCCTGTCTCCCCCCGCCTGTGTTGGTGGTGGTCCTGTCTCTCCCCGATAGTGGTGGTGGTGGTCCTGTCTCTCCCCGATAGTGGTGGTGGTGGTGGCCCAGTCTCCCCCCGCCTGTGGTGGTGGTGGTGGCCCTGTCTCCCCCCGCCTGTGGTGGTGGTGGCGGCCCTGTCTCCCCCCGCCTGTGGTGGTGGTGGTGGCCCTGTCTCCCCCCGCCTGTGGTGGTGGTGGTGGCCCTGTCTCCCCCCGCCTGTGGTGGTGGTGGTCCTGTCTCTCCCCGATAGTGGTGGTGGTGGTGGTCCTGTCTCTCCCCGATAGTAGTGGTGGTGGCCCTGTCTCCCCCCGCCTGTGGTGGTGGTGGTGGTCCTGTCTCTCCCCGATAGTGGTGGTGGTGGTGGCCCTGTCTCCCCCCGCCTGTGGTGGTGGTGGTGGCCCTGTCTCCCCCCGCCTGTGGTGGTGGTGGCGGCCCTGTCTCCCCCCGCCTGTGGTGGTGGTGGTGGCCCTGTCTCCCCCTGCCTGTGGTGGTGGTGGCCCTGTCTCCCCCCGCCTGTGTTGTTGGTGGCCCTGTCTCTCCCCGCCTGTGGTGGTGGTGGCCCTGTCTCCCCCCGCCTGTGGTGGTGGTGGTCCTGTCTCCCCCCGCCTGTGGTGGTGGTAGTGGTCCTGTCTCCCCCCGCCTGTGGTGGTGGTGGTGGCCCTGTCTCCCCCCGCCTGTGGTGGTGGTGGCCCTGTCTCCCCCCGCCTGTGGTGGTGGTGGCCCTGTCTCCCCCCGCCTGTGTTGGTGGTGGCCCTGTCTCCCCCCGCCTGTGGTGGTGGTGGTGGTCCTGTCTCCCCCCGCCTGTGGTGGTGGTGGTCCTGTCTCCCCCCGCCTGTGTTGGTGGTGGCCCTGTCTCCCCCCGCCTGTGTTGGTGGTGGTCTGTCTCACCCCGCCTGTGGTGGTGGTGGTCCTGTCTCCCCCCGCCTGTGTTGGTGGTGGCCCTGTCTCCCCCCGCCTGTGTTGGTGGTGGTCTGTCTCCCCCCGCCTGTGTTGGTGGTGGTCTGTCTCCCCCCGCCTGTGGTGGTGGTGGCCCTGTCTCCCCCCGCCTGTGTTGGTGGTGGCCTTGTCTTCCCCCGCCTGTGGTGGTGGTGGTCCTGTCTCCCCCGCCTGTGTTGGTGGTGGCCCTGTCTCCCCCCGCCAGTGTTGGTGGTGGCCCTGTTTCCCCCCGCCTGTGTTGGTGGTGGCCCTGTCTCTCCCCGCCTGTGGTGGTGGTGGTCCTGTCTCTCCCCGATAGTGGTGGTGGTGGTCCTGTCTCCCCCCGCCTGTGTTGGTGGTGGCCCTGTCTCTCCCCGCCTGTGTTGGTGGTGGCCCTGTCTCCCCCCGCCTGTGTTAGTGGTGGCCCTGTCTCTCCCCGCCTGTGTTGGTGGTGGCCCTGTCTCCCCCCGCCTGTGTTGGTGGTGGCCCTGTCTCTCCCCGCCTGTGTTGGTGGTGGCCCTGTCTCCCCCCGCCTGTATTGGTGGTGGCCCTGTCTCTCCCCGCCTGTGTTGGTGGTGACCCTGTCTCTCCCCGCCTGTGTTGGTGGTGGCCCTGTCTCCCCCCGCCTGTGTTGGTGGTGGTCTGTCTCCCCCTGCCTGTGGTGGTGGTGGCCCTGTCTCCCCCCGCCTGTGTTGGTGGTGGCCCTGTCTCCCCCCGCCTGTGGTGGTGGTGGTCCTGTCTCCCCCCGCCTGTGTTGGTCGTGGCCCTGTCTCCCCCCGCCTGTGTTGGTGGTGGTCTGTCTCCCCCCGCCTGTGTTGGTGGTGGTCTGTCTCCCCCCGCCTGTGGTGGTGGTGGCCCTGTCTCCCCCCGCCTGTGTTGGTGGTGGCCCTGTCTCCCCCAGCCTGTGGTGGTGGTGGTCTGTCTCCCCGCGCCTGTGTTGGTGGTGGCCCTGTCTCCCCCCGCCTGTGGTGGTGGTGGTCCTGTCTCCCCCCGCCTGTGTTGGTGGTGGCCCTGTTTCCCCCCGCCTGTGGTGGTGGTGGTCCTGTCTTCCCCCGCCTGTGGTGGTGGTGGTGGTCCTGTCTCCCCCCGCCTGTGTTGGTGGTGGTGGTCCTGTCTCCCCCGCCTGTGGTGGTGGTGGTGGTCCTGTCTCTCCCCGTCTGTGGTGGTGGTGGTCCTGTCTCTCCCCGCCTGTGTTGGTGGTGGTGGTCCTATCTCCCCCCGCCTGTGGTGGTGGTGGTGGTCCTGTCTCTCCCCGTCTGTGGTGGTGGTGGTCCTGTCTCCCCCCGCCTGTGGTGGTGGTGGTCCTGTCTCCCCCCGCCTGTGGTGGTGGTGGCCCTGTCTCCCCCCGCCTGTGGTGGTGGTGGTCCTGTCTCTCCCCGCCTGTGGTGGTAGTGGCCCTGTCTCCCCCCGCCTGTGGTGGTGGTGGTGGCCCTGTCTCCCCCCGCCTGTGGTGGTGGTGGTGGGCCTGTCTCCCCCCGCCTGTGGTGGTGGTGGTCCTGTCTCCCCCCGCCTGTGGTGGTGGTGGCCCTGTCTCCCCCCGCCTGTGTTGTTGGTGGCCCTGTCTCTCCCCGCCTGTGGTGGTGGTGGCCCTGTCTCCCCCCGCCTGTGGTGGTGGTAGTGGTCCTGTCTCCCCCCGCCTGTGGTGGTGGTGGTGGCCCTGTCTCCCCCCGCCTGTGGTGGTGGTGGCCCTGTCTCCCCCCGCCTGTGGTGGTGGTGGCCCTGTCTCCCCCCGCCTGTGTTGGTGGTGGCCCTGTCTCCCCCCGCCTGTGGTGGTGGTGGTGGTCCTGTCTCCCCCCGCCTGTGGTGGTGGTGGTCCTGTCTCCCCCCGCCTGTGTTGGTGGTGGCCCTGTCTCCCCCCGCCTGTGTTGGTGGTGGTCTGTCTCACCCCGCCTGTGGTGGTGGTGGTCCTGTCTCCCCCCCGCCTGTGTTGGTGGTGGCCCTGTCTCCCCCCGCCTGTGTTGGTGGTGGTCTGTCTCCCCCCGCCTGTGTTGGTGGTGGTGTGTCTCCCCCCGCCTGTGGTGGTGGTGGCCCTGTCTCCCCCCGCCTGTGTTGGTGGTGGCCCTGTCTCCCCCCGCCTGTGGTGGTGGTGGTCCTGTCTCCCCCCGCCTGTGGTGGTGGTGGTCCTGTCTCCCCCCGCCTGTGTTGGTGGTGGCCCTGTCTCCCCCCGCCTGTGTTGGTGGTGGTCCTGTCTCCCCCCGCCTGTGTTGGTGGTGGTCTGTCTCCCCCCGCCTGTGTTGGTGGTGGCCCTGTCTCTCCCCGCCTGTGTTGGTGGTGGCCCTGTCTCCCCCCGCCTGTGTTAGTGGTGGCCCTGTCTCTCCCCGCCTGTGTTGGTGGTGGCCCTGTCTCCCCCCGCCTGTGTTGGTGGTGGCCCTGTCTCTCCCCGCCTGTAGTGGTGGTGGCCCTGTCTCCCCCCGCCTGTGTTGGTAGTGGCCCTGTCTCCCCCCGCCTGTATTGGTGGTGGCCCTGTCTCTCCCCGCCTGTGTTGGTGGTGGCCCTGTCTCTCCCCGCCTGTGTTGGTGGTGGCCCTGTCTCCCCCCGCCTGTGTTGGTGGTGGTCTGTCTCCCCCCGCCTGTGTTGGTGGTGGCCCTGTCTCCCCCCGCCTGTGTTGGTGGTGGCCCTGTCTCCCCCCGCCTGTGGTGGTGGTGGTCCTGTCTCCCCCCGCCTGTGTTGGTCGTGGCCCTGTCTCCCCCCGCCTGTGTTGGTGGTGGTCTGTCTCCCCCCGCCTGTGTTGGTGGTGGTCTGTCTCCCCCCGCCTGTGGTGGTGGTGGCCCTGTCTCCCCCCGCCTGTGTTGGTGGTGGCCCTGTCTCCCCCAGCCTGTGGTGGTGGTGGTCTGTCTCCCCACGCCTGTGTTGGTGGTGGCCCTGTCTTCCCCCGCCTGTGGTGGTGGTGGTCCTGTCTCCCCCCGCCTGTGGTGGTGGTGGTCCTGTCTCCCCCCGCCTGTGGTGGTGGTGGTCCTGTCTCTCCCCGTCTGTGGTGGTGGTGGTCCTGTCTCCCCCCGCCTGTGGTGGTGGTGGTCCTGTCTCCCCCCGCCTGTGGTGGTGGTGGCCCGGTCTCCCCCCGCCTGTGGTGGTGGTGGTCCTGTCTCTCCCCGCCTGTGGTGGTAGTGGCCCTGTCTCCCCCCGCCTGTGGTGGTGGTGGTGGCCCTGTCTCCCCCCGCCTGTGGTGGTGGTGGTGGTCCTGTCTCCCCCCGCCTGTGGTGGTGGTGGCCCTGTCTCCCCCCGCCTGTGTTGTTGGTGGCTCTGTCTCTCCCCGCCTGTGGTGGTGGTGGCCCTGTCTCTCCCCGCCTGTGGTGGTGGTGGGCCTGTCTCCCCCCGCCTGTGGTGGTGGTGGTCCTGTCTCCCCCCGCCTGTGGTGGTGGTGGCCCTGTCTCCCCCCGCCTGTGGTGGTGGTGGTGGTCCTGTCTCCCCCCGCCTGTGTTGGTGGTGGTCCTGAATCCCCCCGCCTGTGTTGGTGGTGGTCCTGTCTCCCCCCGCCTGTGGTGGTGGTGGCCCTGTCTCCCCCCGCCTGTGTTGGTGGTGGTCCTGTCTCCCCCCGCCTGTGTTGGTGGTGGCCCTGTCTCCCCCCGCCTGTGTTGGTGGTGGCCCTGTCTCTCCCCGCCTGTGTTGGTGGTGGTCCTGTCTCTCCCCGCCCCCCCCCCCGCCAGTGGTGGTGGTGGTCCTGTCTCCCCCCGCCTGTGGTGGTGGTGGCCCTGTCTCCCCCCGCCTGTGGTGGTGGTGGTCCTGTCTCCCCCCGCCTGTGTTGGTGGTGGCCCTGTCTCTCCCCGCCTGTGTTGGTGGTGGCCCTGTCTCCCCCCGCCTGTGTTGGTGGTGGCCCTGTCTCCCCCCGCCTGTGGTGGTGGTGGTCCTGTCTCCCCCCGCCTGTGTTGGTGGTGGTCCTGTCTCCCCCCGCCTGTGGTGGTGGTGGCCCTGTCTCCCTCCGCCTGTGTTGGTGGTGGCCCTGTCTCCCCCCGCCTGTTGTGGTGGTGGTCCTGTCTCCCCCCGCCAGTGGTGGTGGTGGCCCTGTCTCCCCCCGCCTGTGGTGGTGGTGGCCCTGTCTCCCCCCGCCTGTGGTGGTGGTGGCCCTGTCTCCCCCCGCCTGTGTTGGTGGTGGCCCTGTCTCCCCCCGCCTGTGGTGGTGGTGGTCGTGTCTCCCCCCGCCAGTGTTGGTGGTGGCCCTGTCTCCCCCCGCCTGTGGTGGTGGTGGTCCTGTCTCCCCCCGCCTGTGTTGGTGGTGGCCCTGTCTCCCCCCGCCTGTGTTGGTGGTGGCCCTGTCTCCCCCCGCCTGTGTTGGTGGTGGTCCTGTCTCCCCCCGCCTGTTTTGGTGGTCGCCCTGTCTCCCCCCGCCTGTGGTGGTGGTGGCCCTGTCTCCCCCCGCCTGTGGTGGTGGTGGCCCTGTCTCCCCCCGCCTGTGTTGGTGGTGGCCCTGTCTCCCCCCGCCTGTGGTGGTGGTGGTTTTGTCTCCCCCCGCCTGTGGTGGTGGTGGCCCTGTCTCCCCCCGCCTGTGTTGGTGGTGGCCCTGTCTCTCCCCGCCTGTGTTGGTGGTGGCCCTGTCTCCCCCCGCCTGTGTTGGTGGTGGCCCTGTCTCCCTCCGCCTGTGTTGGTGGTGGCCCTGTCTCCCCCCGCCTGTGGTGGTGGTGGTCCTGTCTCTCCCCGCCTGTGGTGGTGGTGGTCCTGTATCTCCCCGCCTGTGTTGGTGGTGGCCCTGTCTCCCCCCGCCTGTGGTGGTGGTGGTCCTGTCTCTCCCCGCCTGTGTTGGTGGTGGCCCTGTCTCCCCCCGCCTGTGGTGGTGGTGGTCCTATCTCTCCCCGCCTGTGTTGGTGGTGGCCCTGTCTCTCCCCGCCTGTGTTGGTGGTGGCCCTGTCTCTCCCCGCCTGTGTTGGTGGTGGCCCTGTCTCCCCCCGCCTGTGTTGGTGGTGGCCCTGTCTCTCCCCGCCTGTGTTGGTGGTGGCCCTGTCTCTCCCCGCCTGTGTTGGTGGTGGCCCTGTCTCTCCCCGCCTGTGGTGGTGGTGGCCCTGTCTCCCCCCGCCTGTGTTGGTGGTGGCCCTGTCTCTCCCCGCCTGTGGTGGTGGTGGCCCTGTCTCCCCCCGCCTGTGTTGGTGGTGGCCCTGTCTCTCCCCGCCTGTGGTGGTGGTGGCCCTGTCTCCCCCCGCCTGTGTTGGTGGTGGCCCTGTCTCCCCCCGCCTGTGTTGGTGGTGGCCCTGTCTCCCCCCGCCTGTGTTGGTGGTGGTCCTGTCTCCCCCCGCCTGTGGTGGTGGTGGCCCTGTCTCCCCCCGCCTGTGTTGGTGGTGGTCCTGTCTCTCCCCGCCTGTGTTGGTGGTGGCCCTGTCTCTCCCCGCCTGTGTTGGTGGTGGCCCTGTCTCTCCCCGCCTGTGGTGGTGGTGGTCCTGTCTCTCCCCGCCTGTGTTGGTGGTGGCCCTGTCTCTCCCCGCCTGTGGTGGTGGTGGTCTGTCTCCCCCCGCCTGTGTTGGTAGTGGTCCTGTCTCTCCCCGCCTGTGTTGGTGGTGGCCCTGTCTCTCCCCGCCTGTGTTGGTGGTGGCCCTGTCTCCCCCCGCCTGTGTTGGTGGTGGTCTGTCTCCCCCTGCCTGTGGTGGTGGTGGCCCTGTCTCCCCCCGCCTTTGTTGGTGGTGGCCCTGTCTCTCCCCGCCTGTGGTGGTGGTGGTCCTGTCTCCCCCCCGCCTGTGTTGGTGGTGGCCCTGTCTCTCCCCGCCTGTGTTGGTGGTGGTCCTGTCTCTCCCCGCCTGTGTTGGTGGTGGTCCTGTCTCCCCCGGCCTGTGTTGGTGGTGGCCCTATCTCCCCCCGCCTGTGTTGGTGGTGGTGGCCCTGTCTCCCCCTGCCTGTGGTGGTGGTGGCCCTGTCTCTCCCCGCCTGTGGTGGTGGTGGTCCTGTCTCCCCCGGCCTGTGTTGGTGGTGGCCCTGTCTCTCCCCGTCTGTGGTGGTGGTGGCCCTGTCTCCCCCCGCCTGTGTTGGTGGTGGCCCTGTCTCCCCCCGCCTGTGGTGGTGGTGGCCCTGTCTCCCCCTTCCTGTGGTGGTGTTGGTCCCTGTCTCCCCCCGCCTGTGGTGGTGGTGGCCCTGTCTCTCCCTGCCTGTGGTGGTGGTGGTCCTGTCTCTCCCCGCCTGTGTTGGTGGTGGTCCTGTCTCCCCCCGCCTGTGGTGGTGGTGGTCTGTCTCCCCCCGCCTGTGGTGGTGGTGGTCCTGTCTCCCCCCGCCTGTGGTGGTGGTGGCCCTGTCTCTCCCCGCCTGTGTTGGTGGTGGCCCTGTCTCCCCCCGCCTGTGTTGGTGGTGGTCCTGTCTCCCCCCGCCTGTGGTGGTGGTGGCCCTGTCTCCCCCCGCCTGTGGTGGTGGTGGCCCTGTCTCCCCCCGCCTGTGTTGGTGGTAGCCCTGTCTCCCCCCGCCTGTGGTGGTGGTCGCCCTGTCTCCCCCCGCCTGTGTTGGTGGTGGTCCTGTCTCCCCCCGCCTGTGTTGGTGGTGGTCCTGTCTCCCCCCGCCTGTGTTGGTGGTGGTCCTGTCTCCCCCCGCCTGTGGTGGTGGTGGCCCTGTCTCTCCCCGCCTGTGTTGGTGGTGGCCCTGTCTCCCCCCGCCTGTGGTGGTGGTGGCCCTGTCTCCCCCCGCCTGTGTTGGTGGTGGTCCTGTCTCCCCCCGCCTGTGGTGGTGGTGGCCCTGTCTCTCCCCGCCAGTGTTGGTGGTGGTCCTGTCTCCCCCCGCCTGTGGTGGTGGTGGCCCTGTCTCCCCCCGCCTGTGGTGGTGGTGGCCCTGTTTCTCCCCGCTTGTGTTGGTGGTGGCCCTGTCTCCCCCCGCCTGTGGTGGTGGTGGCCCTGTCTCCCCCCGCCTGTGGTGGTGGTGGTCTGTCTCCCCCCGCCTGTGGTGGTGGTGGCCCTGTCTCTCCCTGCCTGTGTTGGTGGTGGCCCTGTCTCTCCCCGCCTGTGGTGGTGGTGGCCCTGTCTCTCCCTGCCTGTGTTGGTGGTGGCCCTGTCTCCCCCCGCCTGTGGTGGTGGTGGTCTGTCTCCCCCCGCCTGTGGTGGTGGTGGCCCTGTCTCTCCCTGCCTGTGTTGGTGGTGGCCCTGTCTCCCCCCGCCTGTGGTGGTGGTGGTCTGTCTCCCCCCGCCTGTGGTGGTGGTGGCCCTGTCTCCCCCCGCCTGTGGTGGTGGTGGCCCTGTCTCTCCCTGCCTGTGTTGGTGGTGGCCCTGTCTCTCCCCGCCTGTGTTGGTGGTGGTCCTGTCTCCCCCCGCCTGTGGTGGTGGTGGCCCTGTCTCTCCCTGCCTGTGTTGGTGGTGGCCCTGTCTCTCCCCGCCTGTGGTGGTGGTGGCCCTGTCTCTCCCTGCCTGTGTTGGTGGTGGCCCTGTCTCCCCCCGCCTGTGGTGGTGGTGGCCCTGTCTCTCCCTGCCTGTGGTGGTGGTGGCCCTGTCTCCCCCCGCCTGTGGTGGTGGTGGTCTGTCTCCCCCCGCCTGTGGTGGTGGTGGCCCTGTCTCTCCCCGCCTGTGTTGGTGGTGGCCCTGTCTCTCCCCGCCTGTGGTGGTGGTGGCCCTGTCTCTCCCTGCCTGTGTTGGTGGTGGCCCTGTCTCCCCCCGCCTGTGGTGGTGGTGGCCCTGTCTCTCCCCGCCTGTGTTGGTGGTGGCCCTGTCTCCCCCCGCCTGTGGTGGTGGTGGCCCTGTCTCTCCCCGCCTGTGTTGGTGGTGGCCCTGTCTCCCCCCGCCTGTGTTGGTGGTGGCCCTGTCTCCCCCCGCCTGTGGTGGTGGTGGTCCTGTCTCCCCCCGCCTGTGGTGGTGGTGGTGGTCCTGTCTCCCCCCGCCTGTGGTGGTGGTGGTCTGTCTCCCCCCGCCTGCGGTGGTAGTGGTCCTGTCTCCCCCCGCCTGTGGTGGTGGTGGCCCTGTCTCTCCCCGCCTGTGGTGGTGGTGGTCCTGTCTCTCCCCGCCTGTGGTGGTGGTGGCCCTGTCTCTCCCCGTCTGTGGTGGTGGTGGCCCTGTCTCTCCCCGCCTGTGGTGGTGGTGGTCCTGTCTCTCCCTGCCTGTGGTGGTGGTGGCCCTGTCTCCCCCCGCCTGTGTTGGTGGTGGCCCTGTCTCCCCCCGCCTGTGGTGGTGGTGGCCCTGTCTCCCCCTTCCTGTGGTGGTGTTGGTCCCTGTCTCCCCCCGCCTGTGGTGGTGGTGGTGGCCCTGTCTCTCCCTGCCTGTGGTGGTGGTGGTCCTGTCTCTCCCCGCCTGTGGTGGTGGTGGTCCTGTCTCCCCCCGCCTGTGGTGGTGGTGGTCCTGTCTCTCCCCGCCTGTGGTGGTGGTGGTCCTGTCTCCCCCCGACTGTGGTGGTGGTGGTCTGTTTCATCCCCCGCCTGTGGTGGTGGTGGTCTGTTTCATCCCCCGCCTGTGGTGGTGGTGGTCTGTTTCATCCCCCGCCTGTGGTGGTGGTGGTCCTGTCTCCCCCCGCCTGTGGTGGTGGTGGTCCTGTCTCTCCCCGCCTGTGGTGGTGGTGGTCCTGTCTCTCCCCGCCTGTGGTGGTGGTGGTCCTGTCTCTTCCCGCCTGTGGTGGTGGTGGTCCTGTCTCCCCCCGCCTGTTTTGGTGGTGGCCCTGTCTCTCCCCGCCTGTGTTGGTGGTGGCCCTGTCTCCCCCCGCCTGTGGTGGTGGTGGTCCTGTCTCCCCCCGCCTGTTTTGGTGGTGGCCCTGTCTCTCCCTGCCTGTGGTGGTGGTGGCCCTGTCTCTCCCCGCCTGTGGTGGTGGTGGTCCTGTCTCTCCCCGCCTGTGTTGGTGGTGGCCCTGTCTCTCCCCGCCTGTGGTGGTGGTGGTCTGTCTCCCCCCGCCTGTGGTGGTGGTGGCCCTGTCTCCCCCCGCCTGTGGTGGTGGTGGTCTGTTTCATCCCCCGCCTGTGGTGGTGGTGGTCTGTTTCATCCCCCGCCTGTGGTGGTGGTGGTCTGTTTCATCCCCCGCCTGTGGTGGTGGTGGTCTGTTTCATCCCCCGCCTGTGGTGGTGGTGGTTCGTCCCTCCCCCCCCATATCTCCTCCAGGGGGGGGGGGGGGTAATATCACTAATGGTTGGGTACCCGGGATGAACAGTTCCTCTCTGCTGCCTGAGAGGCACCCTGGTCTAACGACCCACTCCGTCACGGGTACGACCACACCTCCTACACCACCTGCAGGGATATCAATGGTCGTCCACGGGACGGTACAGGCACGACCACACCTCCTACACCACCTGCAGGGACATCAATGGTCGTCCACGGGACGGTACAGGTACGACCACACCTCCTACACCACCTGCAGGGACATCGATGGTCGTCCACGGGACGGTACAGGTACGACCACACCTCCTACACCACCTGCAGGGACATCAATGGTCGTCCACGGGACGGTATAGGTACGACCACACCTCCTACACCACCTGCAAGGACATCAATGGTCGTCCACGGGACGGTATAGGTACGACCACACCTCCTACACCACCTGCAGGGACATCAATGGTCGTCCACGGGACGGTATAGGTACGACCACACCTCCTACACCACCTGCAAGGACATCAATGGTCGTCCACAGGATGGTACAGGTACGACCACACCTCCTACACCACCTGCAGGGACATCAATGGTCGTCCACGGGACGGTACAGGTACGACCACACCTCCTACACCACCTGCAGGGACATCAATGGTCGTCCACGGGACGGTATAGGTACGACCACACCTCCTACATCACCTGCAAGGACATCAATGGTCGTCCACAGGATGGTACAGGTACGACCACACCTCCTACACCACCTGCAGGGACATCAATGATCGTCCACGGGACGGTACAGGTACGACCACACCTACACCACCTGCAAGGACATCAATGGTCGTCCACAGGATGGTACAGGTACGACCACACCTACACCACCTGCAGGGACATCAATGATCGTCCACGGGACGGTACAGGTACGACCACACCTACACCACCTGCAGGGACATCAATGGTCGTCCACGGGACGGTATAGGTACGACCACACCTCCTACACCACCTGCAGGGACATCAATGGTCGTCCACGGGACGGTACAGGTACGACCACACCTCCTACACCACCTGCAGGGACATCAATGGTCGTCCACGGGACGGTACAGGTACGACCACACCTCCTACACCACCTGCAGGGACATCAATGGTCGTCCACGGGACGGTACAGGCACGACCACACCTCCTACACCACCTGCAGGGACATCAATGGTCGTCCACGGGACGGTACAGGCACGACCACACCTCCTACACCACCTGCAGGGACATCAATGGTCGTCCACGGGACGGTACAGGCACGACCACACCTCCTACACCACCTGCAGGGACATCAATGGTCGTCCACGGGACGGTACAGGCACGACCACACCTCCTACACCACCTGCAGGGACATTAATGGTCGTCCACGGGATGGTACAGGTGTTAGCTTTCAAATTCCAAGATGGTTGGAATAGGCCCATGATGTCATTTACCATAGAGCGGCAGAGCTCGTTCTCAAGTAGGCTGTAAGTGTCACGCAGACGTAAGTCAGGGTAGGATCTCTGACCGCTGGATATATATATATATATATATATATATATATATATATATATATATATATATATATATATATATATATATATATATATATATATATATATATATATATATATATATATATATATATATTATTACCTTAGCCAATAAAGATCACAAAGCTTCACAGTGTGTATCTCTTTAACAACTAATCAAGCACGAACAACAAGATAACGAAAGACCAGTTGTAGATGGTGACGGAACCTGAGTGGGTTTGACCCAGACCAGACGCACACAACCTTGGCAACATAAGTCACACGCAGTGATTATATATACCGATTATACCGTCACTAGTGATGGTCCTCTAGTATCGGCCCCAGTACATGGTAGAGTTTTAAGGTCTTTCTTGATTCAGGTGCCAAGATAAAGATTGCCAAGCCTTCATCTGTTAGAGATATTGCCAGGAAGTACTCTGTCACAGTACGAATATCACCCGTACCTTTTCTGAGTGGGAGTTTTCAGGAAATAATGTAACAATTATGAGTGAAATTGTTCTCCCACTCAAGGTAAAGGGCATCCATCATGCTGTCCATAATATGCCTATTGGTTGGCAGTATCCACGTTCTTGGTGACATTCTCCGAGGCTTGTCAACCATGATTCATGAGAATATTGTGTTGTTTCCCCCACCATTGGAACATTAGTATCAAGGATCATGTCATACCATTGTATAGGATGAAACGAATGGGTCAAAAGTTCAACCGTCAGACACATTATGTTAATTTTGTCAACAGCCGACTTGCTAGCATTGGTTTGGGAACCGTGTCGCAGCAGCATACCCGAGAAAACAGGCACTCAATTGAAGCATCGCAGTTGTGTGGTTGTTAAGGAGAGTGAGTATCGAGACCTTCCGTACGCCCTGACGGATTCTGGTTGTCTCGCTCGCCTGGCAGCTTCCATCTCTGAAGTCAGTGGTTCTACAGCTGCTGACACTGTGCTCCACTCTCATTCTCTCACCAGAGTAAGAGTTAAGGCTCAGGGAGTGCCTGAGTTGTCAGATGTCATTGCGGAAAGTGAAACGTGTAAAGTGAACAGTATGTTTGTTGAGCCCTCCTGGCACACGGTGAAGGATGGTACCGTTACACTGCATGTTGCAAACACAAGTAGTGCCGTCATCCATCTCCAGTCTGGTACCCATGTTGTAGATTTTGCTCATTACTCGTTACCGGTGCGAGTGGTGGAGGATGTCTCCGTGGATCACACTGTGTGTACTCTCACACCAGGAGAATGTGGGTCTCAGCCACAGGGGCAAGACTACACATCACTCTCACACATTTCCCTCACTCCGTCGTTCAACTTAGAAAAAAGGTTGAAATTTTGAGCAAGAATAGAGCCGTTGTTGCTCTACCAGGAGAAAAGTTAGCTCTCACTCCTCTTATTACGATAAAATTTTCCTTGAGCTAGGAACAAGACCAATTTATGTACCAGCTTAACTTCTACCGCAGTCTCAGAGAGCTGAAGCTGACGGACTCATAGGGGAAACGTTACAGGGTGACGTGATTGAGTCGAGCAATTCACCTTGGAACACTCCATTGATTCTTGTACCAAAACGAGATGGGACATGGAGACCGGTAATCGACTACCGGAAGCTTCCAGTCTTAAATGATTTCTTGCAAAACATTGGTTGCAACAAAGTATTTTCAACGTTAGATTTGTTGCATGGATTCTGGCAAACTCCCGGTCGATAAGGGCAGTAAACAATTGACAGCCTTTAGTACTCCAAATGGTCATTTTAATTTCAAAAGAATGCCATTTGTGCTGCGGAGTTGTCCGATAACCTTTTCAAGGCTCATGACGAATCTTTTTCATAGATTGATTGGTAGTACTCCTCTGGTGTACCTTGATGGTCACATAATCATGTCACAAGATGTTCACACTCTCTTCCAGAACCTTGAGAAAGTGCTTGCAAAGCTCGCAGAAGCAAATTTAAAAATAAAACTATCAACGTGCTCATTTTTTAATGGAGAATAATATCCTAGGTCATACGATCACTCCTTCAGGAATTACCTCGAATGAATAACAAATTATTGTTGCCCATGATTGTCCAACACCCGGTACCGCAGGAGCCGTGAGGCAGTTCACACATCTTGTAGGATTTTGTCAGTCATTTACTGCTGGATTCTCTGTCACAGCCGCTCCACTGTACAAGTTGAAAGGCTGAAGCCTCTGTTAGGGACGAAGCCCAAGAACATTCATTCAGGAAACTCAAAGCAGCATTGATCTCATTACCTGTCCTCAGGTACCCATATTTTTCTAAACCTTTTATGTTGGTTACAGATGCCAGTGACATTGGCTTAGGTGCTGCATTCCTTCAAACAGAAGGTCACAGAGATCACAGAATAGCTTATGCTAGCCGTACATTATCTAAAGAAGAGAAAAAATATAGTGCAACAGAACGTGAAGCTTTAGCAGTTGTATGGGCTCTTACACAGTTCAAGGATACAATATATAATTACCCAGTTCATGTTCTTACAGTTCACCAACCATTAATTCCTTTGTTCAAGAATTAGAATCCTGCTGGAAAATTTGCTAGATATTTGCTCACAACTCAAGAGTTCAATTCCACAAATGTTGTTGCTGATGCTTTTTCTCGACACGTAGCTGCGATTCATGTAAATTACCCAGCATTAGACGCTACAGAGGTTGAGACAGAACAGAGACAATACCCCAAAGGGCACCTGTCATTAAGTTTTTGACTAAGCAAGATACTCGTCAGAATCACAAGCCCTCAGTACCATTGAAAGAACTAGTGTTGTTAGACAATTTACTGTGTAGAGTAGTTAAGCTTGGAACAGTCCCCTAGGAGGTGTTGACAATTAGTTGTCTCAGCTGTTTTGATTCCAACTGTGTTAAAGATTGTCTGTGATGCTCCAACAAGTGCACATCGAGGAAAGGATCGTCCACTCCAGCAAGTTAGACTGAAGTATTTTTGGCCCAAAATGGCCAAGGAGATTGCTGATTATGTTGACAGATGTTTAACCTGCTTACAGCACAAGGGACATGTAGTGGGACCTAATCACATTCAGGTGTATCCAGCGACTAAAGCTCCTTGGGAACAAGTATCAATGGATTTGTTGACAAATTTTGCAGAAACAGAAAAAGGGAACAAACACTTGCTTGTAATGGTTGATAATTTTTCACGGTATTGCGAACTAGTTCCTCTCATGAACCAAACAGCAGAAACTATAGCCAGCGCATTCCATGACCAAATAATTTGTGGGTATCGTATGCCTAAAGTAATTCTTTAATATAATGGACCAGAGTTCAGTAATAGTGTCTTAACTAGATTGTGTGAATTATATAACATTAAAAAAATGTAGCATTGTGCCATATCACCCAGCAAGTATTGGGTTAGCAGAGCGTACTAACAGGAAAGTGTTAGATGCCTTGAGTTACGTTGGATTTTGATAACAATAAGAGGGATGAGTTTATACCCTTAGTGCAGTTTACCATAAATTCTTTAATTAAGGCTTCTTCGGGAGACACACCTCTTGCTATAATTTGTGGTACATATAAGATCCTTCCTAATGAATTGATTAATGTACAACCCCCCCCCCCCCCCACTCCTTTGTATGATGTAGATAATTTTGTTCAAGTCAAGCATAGACAACTAGTTTTCAAGAAAATTCATGAACAATATTCCAAGGCAATAGCAGACTTCACTCGAGCAAGGAATGCACGAGCTAAACCCAGTAAGATAACTGTCGGATCTGTAGTAATGGTACTTAACCTACACAGGTCTGATCCAATGTACAAGCTAAGACATCTTTGGGTCCAAATAAGGCAATCAAGTTTATCAAGGGTAACAATTACAAAACTAATGATTTGTTAACAGAAGAGTATATAAATGAACATCTAGATCACATGAAGTTAGCTAAAATGACTGTTGATAAGACTGATGCAGAAGATGACAATGACCTTACCAAGACACAACTATTGGGCCACCACCTAGTGTGGTTGACAGACCACTTAACGTACAGATGCCACCACCTATAATCTTAGATCTAGACCTTTAGTCTCCACTGTGCCCTCACCACACGTCCACTGGCTAGATGTTAATGAGACTAACCACCCAGCTGACACCTGGTCACATGCAGTGTCATCTGGTCCTGACCTTTAGTCACAGCCAGAGTTGTACAGTGCTCCTCATGAACCAGGTGTTGACATTCACGGAATCTATAATTAAGTGTATTCCGCAGTTATCATTCTGTTTCTGTTTGGCCAAACCAGAGAGCTACAGTCTCCTGGACGAATGAGTTCTCTTGTTTGCTGCCTCACTTCTCACTATCTCTATCCCATGTGTCCTATTATTACTGCATAATGCAATGTATATAATTATTTCAACTTTGTCTTCTGACATAAAGCAGATGCTATTGTTAAGTCTACTGCTATTTGTAATTTTACAGTGCGTGTCATCAAGAGTTCCATTAATGTTGTAGCACCCACACGGAGGCCAGTGATCCCTGACTGCTACCACTAAGATCTTGGCCATCTCGATCATGTCCTTTTAAATATCTTGTATATATTGTATGTTAATTTTTTTCCTCGGTAGCTAATAATAAATTTAATTGTGGTTGTTAGGTCATAAATCTTGCTCCATTATTTCAGATAATTATCTTGTATTATTTCCATGTCGTTGACACATGATGTTGATATTTATTTTGTTATGTAATACTTTGAGTTGTATGGTTCATACTTAATGCATAGACTGACATATGTTCCTCATGCTCCTGTTCCAATTAAAGGCACTACGGGCTCACCATAACCCGTGCTACTTGGAACTTTCTGTTCCAGGTAGCGAATCTTTAACAACAACAACATTGTTCCAATTAATGCATTGTTACCAGGATTTTTCACCGAGTAAATTATGTTCAAACTTTTGTGAACATGCTGAGCGGTGTTAGTATTAAGCATGCCTGATCCATCTTTTAATGTTCAATCATGAAAATCAATCTAATATTTTACATGTAAGCTATTATTGTATGCCACCGAGGTCCTTCAGAGTCATTGCATCTAGCTAGCCAGAGTTTTATCGACAAGAAATGTAACAACTCTTGTATATATCTCAAAAAAAAAGAAATGTCGACTTGGTAGGGTGTCCGAGCAGTATTAGCTTACAAGTTCGTATATGGTTGGTGTAGGCCCGTGACGTCTTTACCGTAGAGCGGCAGAGCTCGTTCTCAAGTTGACTGATGTATCACACGTTCCTAAGTCAGGGTAGGAACTCTGTGTGCTCGATATATATATATATATATATGTTGTACCTAGTAGCCAGAATGTCGTACTTGGCCTACTATGCAAGGCCCGATTTGCCTAATAAGTCAAGTTTTCCTGAATTTATATAATTTTCAAAAATTTTTCTTACGAAAAGATAAATCTGTCCATTTCATAATGTATAAGTTAATTTGTTTAAATTTGAGTTAAAACTAATGTAGATATATGACCGAACCTAACCTAACCTAACCTAACCTAACCTATCTTAACCTAATCAACCCAACCTAACGTAACCTAACCTAACCTAACCTAACCTAACCTAACCTAACCTAACCTATCTTAACCTAACCTAACCTAACCTAACCTAACCCAACCTAACCTAACCTAACCTAACCTAACCTATCTTAACCTAACCTAACCTAACCTAACCTAACCCAACCTAACCTAACCTAATCTATCTTAACCTAACCTATCTTAACCCAACCTAACCTAACCTATCTTAACCCAACCTAACCTAACCTAACCTATCTTAACCTAACCTAACCTAACACAACTAAGTCAGTAATTTATGGTCGTAATATTAAATAATTATGATAATTCAGGTTCCAAGGGGTTGTCATAGCCAGGGGGTGGTAATGGGGGACGAGCTCCCATGACCTATAAAATGCTCCTATACGGCATGCGTCTCAAATAGCCTCTGACAACCAAGTCCAACTCGTGGCCTGCACGGGTGGCTTAGTCTAAGTCCGGCGGAACTGCTTTTACCGACAGGAGAAGGGGCGAGGGCGTGCCTCTGGCGCCTTAAAACCAGCTGCTCCGGGTAGATGGGACTCGATAGCCTGGGAAGGCAGCCCATCTAGGGGAAGGAAAACCCTGATTTTAAACCTCCGCTGCCTTGCGGCCATACCCTTGTTTTTGGGAAGGCTTCAGGAGTCAACCTCGAGGAAAAATCCGGAGTTGGAGCCCCTAAGGCAGTTCGTTGTTGACGTCGACCTCGTTCTGGCAGCTCCTGCGACGTTGCTGGAACCATGCGTATTGGCATTTGCCTCTCTATTGGATAATTTCAGCAACGTGGAGAGGGGGGACCTGCTGCATGGGTAACAGCTTCTCCTCCATATCTACCTACCCAGGCTTTGCGCCCTGGAGAGGACACTCCAGCTTCGCCTCACAGCGTCGAACCAACACGGGAAGCGACAGTCTACCGGTTTTAAGTCTTCTGCTCGATTGGCGAAGAGTGTGACGCCAGGGGTTGCTTCCGACGGTGGGAGGGGTCATCGCGCCCCACTGGGCAGCTACCGCCCGCCTCAAGCTGGGCAAACCCCAGCCAATAAGGTGTTGCCTCGCCACGGTCCGTTAACCTCACTGGGTGCGTGGGGTTTAGGGTGAAAACTGACAAGCGGCCCGACAACTTTGCACCAAGCAATACCAAACCAAAGAAGAAAATATCAACTGCCCTAAAGCTGGGCACATGGAACGTCAGGACACTGACACCAGGTTTCTCTGACGACCTGCAAGAAATCAATGACGCCCGAAAAACAGCAATCATCGATAGGGAGCTGAGCAAGCTGCAGATGGATATTGTTGCTCTCCAAGAGACCAGGCTCCCAGGATCAGGATCTGTGAGAGAGAGGACCTTCTCTTTCTTCTGGCAAGGGAAAACCTCCAGACGAGACCAGAGAACATGGTGTGGGATTTGCCGTCAGGAATGCACTGTTGGGACACATTATGCCACCGATGGGGGAAACCGAACGAATTCTGTCTCTGCAACTGTACTCCCAAACAGGACCAGTCAATGTAATTAGTGCATATGCACCAACCCTGACTTCTCCAGCAGAGGCAAAGGAAAAATTCTACGATGACCTCAACAGAGTCATAGCGAGAATCCCTGTAAAGGAGCCACTGTTCATCCTCGGCGACTTCAACGCCAGAGTGGGTGCCGAGCACAACATTTGGCCCACTTGCCTGGGTCAATTCGGCATAGGAAGGATGAATGAGAACGGGCAACGTCTGCTAGAACTCTGCTGCCTTCATGGTCTTTGTGTCACCAACACGTTCTTCGGCACAAAGCCTCAACACCGAGTATCTTGGAGACACCCCAGATCCAAGCACTGGCACCAGCTTGACCTGATTCTTACCAGGCGTGCAAGTCTACCCAGCGTCAAGATTACGCGTAGCTACCAGAGTGCTGTCTGTGACACCGACCACTCCCTGGTATGTAGCAGGGTCAAGATGCAACCAAAGAAGATTCATCACTCGAAAAAGGCGGGCAGACCTCGCATCGACACCACCAAGACCCGCAACCAGGACAAGGTGGAAGATTTTGCACACGTGCTCGAGGAAGCTCTTCCTGGCCCAGCTGGGGTCACTGCCTGTAAAAGATGGGAGCACTTCAGAGACGCTGTGTTCAACCCTGCCATTTCCACCTTTGGCAAGAAGACCAGCAGGTCGGCAGACTGGTTCGAGGCTCACTCGGAAGAGATGACACCTGTAATCGAAGAGAAGAGAAACGCCTTGGCAGCCTACAAAGCCTGCCCAAGTCGGCGCAACTTACAGATCCTTCGGGCCGTCCGCTGCAAAGTGCAGCAGAGCGCCAGGCGATGTGCCAACAACTATTGGCTCCAGCTCTGCTCCCAGATACAGACTGCAGCGGATACAGGCAATGTAAGGGGAATGTATGACGGCATCAAGCAGGCCCTTGGCCCAATCAAGAGGAAGACCGCTCCTCTGAAATCTGCCACTGGCCAGGTGATTCAGGACCAGACACTGCAGCTGAAGCGCTGGGTTGAGCACTACTCTGAGCTATACGCCAGGGACAATGTGGTCACCGAAGATGCCCTGAGCGCCATTGAGTGTCTGCCTGTGTTAATGGAGCTCGACAGTGAACCGACCCTGGAAGAACTCAGCGATGCCCTAGACTCCCTTGCTTCTGGTAAAGCTCCTGGCAAAGATGGCATTCCTGCTGAGACCTTGAAGTGCTGCAGAGGTAGCCTGCTCATGGAGCTGCACGAAATTCTCTGCCTCTGCTGGGAAGAAGGAGAGGTGCCACAGGACATGAGGGATGCCAACATCGTCACACTGTATAAGAATAAAGGTGACAGGGGCGACTGCAACAACTACCGTGGAATCTCCCTCCTCAGTATTGTCGGAAAGCTGTTTGCTCGAGTCGCATTGAAGAGGCTCCAAGTACTTACAGAGAGAGTTTATCCAGAATCACAATGTGGATTCAGAGCTGGCAGGTCCACCATCGACATGGTCTTTTCCCTCAGACAACTGCAGGAGAAATGCAGGGAACAGAAGCAGCCACTCTTTGTAGCCTTCATAGACCTGACGAAGGCCTTCGACCTCGTCAGCAGGGATGGCCTGTTCAAGATCCTCCCCAAGATCGGATGCCCACCCAGGCTCCTCAGCATCATCAGATCTTTCCATGAGAACATGAGGGGCACCGTGGTCTTTGATGGCCTAACATCAGGCGCCTTTGACATCCGAAGTGGAGTAAAGCAGGGCTGCGTACTGGCTCCAACCCTATTCGGGATTTTCTTCGCAGTTATGCTGGGGCACGCCTTCGGATCTGTCACGGAAGGCATTTACCTCCGGACCAGGTCGGATGGGAAGCTCTTTAACCTCGCCAGGCTGAGAGCCAAGACAAAGGTTCGGCTGAGGTGTCTGCGCGACTTCCTCTTTGCCGACGACGCAGCAGTCACTGCCCACTCAGCTGAAGACCTCCAACGGCTCATAACCCGCTTCAGCGAGGCCTCTCAGGCTTTCGGACTCACCATCAGTCTGAAGAAAACACAAGTCATGGGACAAGGAGTGGACTCCCCACCTGACATCGGCATCTCTGATTCCAAACTGGAAGTTGTTCACGACTTCGTGTACCTGGGCTCCACAATCTCTGACTCCCTCTCTCTTGATACGGAGCTAAACAAACGCATCGGTAAGGCATCTACTACCATGTCCAAACTGACAAAGAGAGTGTGGGCCAACAATAGGCTGACTGAGTATACTAAGATTCAGGTTTACAGAGCCTGTGTCCTGAGCACTCTCCTTTATGGCAGTGAGTCTTGGACACTCCGCGCCCGTCAGGAAAGACGGCTGAATGCCTACCACATGCGCTGCCTTAGACACATCTTGGACATCACCTGGCAGGACAAGGTGACAAACAACAACGTCTTGGGGAGAGCAAGAATCACCAGCATGTACACAATGCTGAAACAGAGACGAATGCGCTGGCTCGGGCACGTTGTGCGAATGGGCGACGGCAGGATCCCCAAGGATCTCCTGTATGGAGAGCTGATGCAGGGAAAGCGTCCAGTAGGCAAGCCCCAGCTACGGTACAAAGACGTATGCAAAAGGGACCTGAAAGCCATGGACGTCGATCTTGCTATATGGGAGACACTGGCTGCAGACCGTTCAGCCTGGAGGCAGTCTGTTCAACGAGGTCTCTCCAAGTTCGAGGAGTCACTTGCCAAGGAATCGGAGGCAAAGAGACAGAGAAGGAAAGCCGGTAACCAGGAAGACAGACCAGAATCGGACTTCGTTTGTGCTCGGTGTGGGATGGACTGCCACTCTCGGATTGGCCTCATCAGTCACACCAGACGCTGCACCAGGATTGACAACTAGGGCGCAACTCCATAGTCTCCCGAGACTGAAGGATGCCTACTACTACTATGATAATTCAAATAAACAATTTGGAAAAAAAATTATTGAAAATAAAGAAAACACTCGGCCTATTATGCAAATCAAGCCTTGCATAGCAGGCCGAGTATTGCGTTCTGGCTACTAGGTACAACATATATATATATATATATATATATATATATATATATATATATATATATATATATATATATATGTATATATATATATATATATATATATATATATATATATATATATATATATATATATATATATACGACCACACCTACCACTTGAAGGAATTATATTGTTCATCCCCATCCCATGGAACAAGGGGATCTGGACCATCCCATGGAACAAGGGGATCTGGACCATCCCATGGAACAAGGGGATCTGGACCCCATCCCATGGAACAAGGGGATCTGGACCCATCCCATGGAACAAGGGGATCTGGACCATCCCATGGAACAAGGGGATCTGGACCATCCCATGGAACAAGGGGATCTGGACCCATCCCATGGAACAAGGGGATCTAGATCATCCCATGGAACAAGGGGATCTGGACCATCCCATGGAACAAGGGGATCTGGACCATCCCATGGAACAAGGGGATCTGGACCATCCCATGGAACAAGGGGATCTGGACCATCCCATGGAACAAGGGGATCTGGACCATCCCATGGAACAAGGGGACCTGGACCATCCCATGGAACAAGGGGATCTGGACCCATTGAACAAGGGGATCTGGACCATCCCATAGAACAAGGGGATCTGGACCATCCCATGGAACAAGGGGATCTAGACCCATGGAACAAGGGGATCTAGACCCATGGAACAAGGGGATCTGGACCCATGGAACAAGGGGATCTGGACCCATGGAACAAGGGGATCTGGACCTATGGAACAAGGGGATCTGGACCTACGGAACAAGGGGATCTGGACCCATGGAACAAGGGGATCTGAACCAATGAACAAGTTCTCTGCAGAACCAATAATTTAAGCCAGAAAGTCAAAAACCCAACAAGGGGCTCCACCTCTCATCATATGAGATTCAGAGATGATTGAATAAAATACTGAGAGGAGCGCCGTAAAGCAGGGGATAAGAGGCCATTACCTCAACAAACGACCGAACTGCTCCCAGCGGAACAAGCCTCGCTATGGTAATTATGCTTAACAAATTTACTAAATTTGCTCCATTTTTGTTCTTATTGCAGACCTTCCCTGGCTGACTGAACGCCAGGAGGCTGCGTTCACTTCCTGCTGCTCCAGACTAGGGTGTGGGAGCGTTCACTTCCTGCTGCTCCAGACTAGGGTGTGGGAGCGTTCACTTCCTCGTGCTCCAGACTAGGTTGTGGGAGCGTTCACTTCCTGGTGCTCCAGACCAGGGTGTGGGAGCGTTCACTTCCTGGTGCTCCAGACTAGGGTGTGGGAGCGTTCACTTCCTCGTGCTCCAGACTAGGGTGTGGGAGCGTTCACTTCCTCGTGCTCCAGACTAGGGTGTGGGAGCGTTCACTTCCTGGTGCTCCAGACTAGGGTGTGGGAGCGTTCACTTCCTCGTGCTCCAGACTAGGGTGTGGGAGCGTTCACTTCCTGGTGCTCCAGACTAGGGTGTGGGAGCGTTCACTTCCTCGTGCTCCAGACTAGGGTGTGGGAGCGTTCACTTCCTGGTGCTCCAGACTAGGGTGTGGGAGCGTTCACTTCCTGGTGCTCCAGACTAGGGTGTGGGAGCGTTCACTTCCTGGTGCTCCAGACTAGGGTGTGGGAGCGTTCACTTCCTCGTGCTCCAGACTAGGGTGTGGGAGCGTTCACTTCCTGGTGCTCCAGACTAGGGTGTGGGAGCGTTCACTTCCTCGTGCTCCAGACTAGGGTGTGGGAGCGTTCACTTCCTGGTGCTCCAGACTAGGGTGTGGGAGCGTTCACTTCCTCGTGCTCCAGACTAGGGTGTGGGAGCGTTCACTTCCTCGTGCTCCAGACTAGGGTGTGGGAGCGTTCACTTCCTCGTGCTCCAGACTAGGGTGTGGGAGCGTTCACTTCCTCGTGCTCCAGACTAGGGTGTGGGAGCGTTCACTTCCTGGTGCACCAGACTAGGGTGTGGGAGCGTTCACTTCCTGGTGCTCCAGACTAGGGTGTGGGAGCGTTCACTTCCTCGTGCTCCAGACTAGGGTGTGGGAGCGTTCACTTTCTGCTGCTCCTGACTAGGGTGTGGGAGCGTTCACTTCCTGCTGCTCCAGACTAGCGTAACAGTGAATACAACTAGATAAATACAACCAGGTGAATACAACTAGGTGAATACAACTAGGTGAATACAACTAGATAAATACAACTAGGTGAATACAACTAGGTGAATACAACTAGGTGAATACAACTAGGTGAATACAACTAGGAGAATACAACTAGATATATACAACCAGGTGAATACAACTAGGAGAATACAACTAGGTGAATACAACTAGATATATACAACCAGGTGAATACAACTAGGAGAATACAACTAGGTGAATAAAACTAGATATATACAACCAGGTGAATACAACTAGGAGAATACAACTAGGTGAATACAACTAGATAAATACAACTAGGTGAATACAACTAGGTGAATACAACTAGGTGAATACAACTAGATAAATACAACTAGGTGAATACAACTAGGTGAATACAACTAGGTGAATACAACTAGATAAATACAACTAGGTGAATACAACTAGGTGAATACAACTAGGTGAATACAACTAGGAGAATACAACTAGATATATACAACCAGGTGAATACAACTAGGAGAATACAACTAGGTGAATACAACTAGATAAATACAACTAGGTGAATACAACTAGGAGAATACAACTAGGTGAATACAACTAGGTGAATACAACTAGGAGAATACAACTAGATATATACAACCAGGTGAATACAACTAGGAGAATACAACTAGGTGAATACAACTAGGTGAATACAACTAGGAGAATACAACTAGATATATACAACCAGGTGAATACAACTAGGAGAATACAACTAGGTGAATACAACTAGGTGAATACAACTAGGTGAATACAACTAGGAGAATACAACTAGGTGAATACAACTAGGAGAATACAACTAGGTGAATACAACTAGATAAATACAACTAGGTGAATATAACTAGGAAAATACAACTAGGTGAATACAACTAGATAAATACAACTAGGTGAATACAACCAGGTGAATACAACTAGGCGAATACAACTAGGTGAATACAACTAGGAGAATACAACTAGGTGAATACAACTAGGAGAATACAACCAGGTGAATACAACTAGGAGAATACAACTAGGTGAATACAACTAGGAGAATACAACCAGGTGAATACAACTAGGAGAATACAACTAGGTGAATACAACTAGGTGAATACAACTAGGAGAATACAACTAGGTGAATACAACTAGGAGAATACAACTAGGTGAATACAACTAGGTGAATACAACTAGGAGAATACAACCAGGTGAATACAACTTGGAGAATACAACTAGGTGAATACAACTTGGAGAATACAACTAGGTGAATACAACTAGGAGAATACAACTAGGCGAATACAACTAGGTGAATACAACTAGGAGAATACAACTAGGTGAATACAACTAGGTGAATACAACTAGGTGAATACAACCAGGTGAATACAAATAGGAGAATACAACTAGGAAAATACAACTAGGTGAATACAACTAGGAGAATACAACCAGGTGAATACAACTTGGAGAATACAACTAGGTGAATACATAGACTTGTTTCGCTGAAGGCATAATCTTCACTTCTTTAGGTAAAACTTTCTATTTGATACAATATTTATTTGAAAATACTTTTAATACATGTATGGTTATTACTTATTTGAGCTGTCTCAGGTGTTATTGGGCCTATTATGTGTTCCTGTCTCAGGTGTTATTGGGCCCATTATGTGTTCCTGTCTCAGGTGTTATTGGGCCTATTCTGTGTTCCTGTCTCAGGTGTTATTGGGCCTATTATGTGTTCCTGTCTCAGGTGTTATTGGGCCCATTATGTGTTCCTGTCTCAGGTGTTATTGGGCCTATTATGTGTTCCTGTCTCAGGTGTTATTGGGCCTATTCTGTGTTCCTGTCTCAGGTGTTATTGGGCCTATTCTGTGTTCCTGTCTCAGGTGTTATTGGGCCTATTCTGTGTTCCTGTCTCAGGTGTTATTGGGCCTATTCTGTGTTCCTGTCTCAGGTGTTATTGGGCCTATTCTGTGTTCCTGTCTCAGGTGTTATTGGGCCTATTCTGTGTTCCTGTCTCAGGTGTTATTGGGCCTATTATGTGTTCCTGTCTCAGGTGTTATTGGGCCTATTCTGTGTTCCTGTCTCAGGTGTTATTGGGCCTATTCTGTGTTCCTGTCTCAGGTGTTATTGGGCCTATTCTGTGTTCCTGTCTCAGGTGTTATTGGGCCTATTCTGTGTTCCTGTCTCAGGTGTTATTGGGCCCATTATGTGTTCCTGTCTCAGGTGTTATTGGGCCCATTATGTGTTCCTGTCTCAGGTGTTATTGGGCCCATTATGTGTTCCCTTCCCTATTATGTGTTCAGTTCCCTATTCTGGAAATGGGGTACCTGACAAATTCTTCTTCCCCATTAAGAATAGGGAAGTCGTAACTGACTTACCCATTATTATTCTTTTGATTCCAAGAATGTGATATATGACGTTCCTGGGCTTGGTATATGTGTTATATGTTGATTATAAGTCGCTATCCTTTGTTACGTCACCCGTCGCTATCCTTTGTTACGTCACCCGTCGCTATCCTTTGTTACGTCACCCGTCGCTATCTTTTGTTACGTCACCCGTCGCTATCTTTTGTTACGTCACCCGTCGCTATCTTTTGTTACGTCACCCGTCGCTATCTTTTGTTACGTCACCCGTCGCTATCTTTTGTTACGTCACCCGTCGCTATCTTTTGTTACGTCACCCGTCGCTATCTTTTGTTACGTCACCCGTCGCTATCCTTTGTTACGTCACCCGTCGCTATCTTTTGTTACGTCACCCGTCGCTATCTTTTGTTACGTCACCCGTCGCTATCTTTTGTTACGTCACCCGTCGCTATCTTTTGTTACGTCACCCGTCGCTATCTTTTGTTACGTCACCCGTCGCTATCACTTGTTACGTCACCCGTCGCTATCTTTTGTTACGTCACCCGTCGCTATCTTATGTTACGTCACCCGTCGCTATCACTTGTTACGCCACCCGTCGCTATCTTTTGTTACGTCACCCGTCGCTATCACTTGTTACGTCACCCGTCGCTATCTTTTGTTACGTCACCCGTCGCTATCTTATGTTACGTCACCCGTCGCTATCTTTTCTTACGTCACCCGTCGCTATCTTTTCTTACGTCACCCGTCGCTATCTTTTGTTACGTCACCTGTCGCTATCTTATGTTACGTCACCTGTCGCTATCTTATGTTACGTCACCCGTCGCTATCTTATGTTACGTCACCCGTCGCTATCTTTTGTTACGTCACCCGTCGCTATCTTTTGTTACGTCACCCGTCGCTATCTTTTGTTACGTCACCCGTCGCTATCACTTGTTACGTCACCCGTCGCTATCTTTTGTTACGTCACCCGTCGCTATCTTTTGTTACGTCACCCGTCGCTATCACTTGTTACGTCACCCGTCGCTATCTTTTGTTACGTCACCCGTCGCTATCTTTTGTTACGTCACCCGTCGCTATCACTTGTTACGTCACCCGTCGCTATCTTTTGTTACGTCACCCGTCGCTATCTTTTGTTACGTCACCTGTCGCTATCTTATGTTACGTCACCTGTCGCTATCTTATGTTACGTCACCCGTCGCTATCCTTTGTTACGTCACCTGTCGCTATCTTATGTTACGTCACCCGTCGCTATCACTTGTTACGCCACCCGTCGCTATCTTTTGTTACGTCACCTGTCGCTATCTTATGTTACGTCACCTGTCGCTATCTTATGTTACGTCACCCGTCGCTATCCTTTGTTACGTCACCTGTCGCTATCTTATGTTACGTCACCCGTCGCTATCCTTTGTTACGTCACCCGTCACTATCTTTTGTTACGTCACCCGTCGCTATCACTTGTTACGTCACCCGTCGCTATCTTTTGTTACGTCACCCGTCGCTATCTTATGTTACGTCACCCGTCGCTATCTTTTCTTACGTCACCCGTCGCTATCTTTTCTTACGTCACCCGTCGCTATCTTTTGTTACGTCACCTGTCGCTATCTTATGTTACGTCACCTGTCGCTATCTTATGTTACGTCACCCGTCGCTATCCTTTGTTACGTCACCCGTCGCTATCTTTTGTTACGTCACCCGTCGCTATCTTTTGTTACGTCACCCGTCGCTATCTTTTGTTACGCCACCCGTCGCTATCTTTTGTTACGTCACCCGTCGCTATCCTTTGTTACGTCACCCGTCGCTATCTTTTGTTACGTCACCCGTCGCTATCTTATGTTACGTCACCCGTCGCTATCTTATGTTACGTCACCCGTCGCTATCTTTCGTTACGTCACCCGTCGCTATCTTTTGTTACGTCACCCGTCGCTATCTTTTGTTACGTCACCCGTCGCTATCTTTTGTTACGTCACCCGTCGCTATCTTTTGTTACGTCACCCGTCGCTATCGTTTGTTACGTCACCCGTCGCTATCACTTGTATAAGGGGACACCTCCCTCACACCTGCCTCACACCTCCCTCACACCTGCCTCACACCTCCCTCACACCTCCCTCACACCTCCCTCACACCTCCCTCACACCTCCCTCACACCTGCCTCACACCTCCCTCACACCTGCCTCACACCTGCCTCGCACCTCCCTCACACCTCCCTCACACCTCCCTCACACCTGCCTCACACCTGCCTCACACCTGCCTCACACCTCCCTCACACCTCCCTCACACCTCCCTCACACCTGCCTCACACCTGCCTCACACCTGCCTCACACCTGCCTCGCACCTCCCTCACACCTCCCTCACACCTCCCTCACACCTGCCTCACACCTGCCTCACACCTGCCTCACACCTGCCTCACACCTCCCTCACACCTCCCTCACACCTGCCTCACACCTCCCTCACACCTCCCTCACACCTGCCTCACACCTGCCTCACACCTCCCTCACACCTCCCTCACACCTCCCTCACACCTCCCTCACACCTGCCTCACACCTCCCTCACACCTCCCTCACACCTCCCTCACACCTGCCTCACACCTCCCTCACACCTCCCTCACACCTGCCTCACACCTCCCTCACACCTCCCTCACTCCTCCCTCACACCTCCCTCACACCTCCCTCACACCTGCCTCACACCTCCCTCACTCCTCCCTCACACCTGCCTCACACCTCCCTCACACCTGCCTCACACCTCCCTCACACCTGCCTCACACCTCCCTCACACCTCCCTCACACCTCCCTCACACCTCCCTCACACCTGCCTCACACCTCCCTCACACCTGCCTCACACCTGCCTCACACCTGCCTCACACCTGCCTCACACCTGCCTCGCACCTCCCTCACACCTCCCTCACACCTCCCTCACACCTGCCTCACACCTGCCTCACACCTGCCTCACACCTGCCTCACACCTCCCTCACACCTCCCTCACACCTCCCTCACACCTGCCTCACACCTCCCTCACACCTCCCTCACACCTCCCTCACACCTGCCTCACACCTGCCTCACACCTCCCTCACACCTCCCTCACACCTGCCTCACACCTCCCTCACACCTCCCTCACTCCTCCCTCACACCTCCCTCACACCTCCCTCACACCTGCCTCACACCTCCCTCACTCCTCCCTCACACCTGCCTCACACCTCCCTCACACCTGCCTCACACCTCCCTCACACCTGCCTCACACCTCCCTCACACCTCCCTCACACCTCCCTCACACCTGCCTCACACCTCCCTCACACCTCCCTCACACCTGCCTCACACCTCCCTCACACCTCCGTCACTCCTCCCTCACACCTCCCTCACACCTCCCTCACACCTGCCTCACACCTCCCTCACTCCTCCCTCACACCTGCCTCACACCTCCCTCACACCTGCCTCACACCTCCCTCACACCTGCCTCACACCTCCCTCACACCTGCCTCACACCTGCCTCACACCTCCCTCACACCTCCCTCACACCTCCCTCACACCTGCCTCACACCTGTCTCACACCTGCCTCACACCTGCCACACACCTCCCTCACACCTGCCTCACACCTCCCTCACACCTCCCTCACACCTGCCTCACACCTCCCTCACACCTCCCTCACACCTGCCTCACACCTGCCTCACACCTCCCTCACACCTCCCTCACACCTCCCTCACACCTCCCTCACACTTGCCTCACACCTCCCTCACACCTCCCTCACACCTGCCTCACACCTGCCTCACACCTGCCTCACACCTCCCTCACACCTCCCTCACTCCTCCCTCACACCTGCCTCACACCTCCCTCACACCTGCCTCACACCTCCCTCACACCTGCCTCACACCTCCCTCACACCTGCCTCACACCTGCCTCACACCTCCCTCACACCTCCCTCACACCTCCCTCACTCCTCCCTCACACCTGCCTCACACCTCCCTCACTCCTCCCTCACACCTGCCTCACACCTCCCTCACACCTCCCTCACACCTGCCTCACACCTGCCTCACACCTTCCTCACACCTGCCTCACACCTGCCTCACACCTGCCTCACACCTCCCTCACTCCTCCCTCACACCTGTCTCACACCTCCCTCACTCCTCCCTCACACCTGCCTCACACCTCCCTCACTCCTCCCCCACACCTTCCTCACACCTCCCTCACACCTCCCTCACTCCTCCCTCACACCTCCCTCACACCTCCCTCACACCTGCCTCACACCTGCCTCACTCCTCCCTCACTCCTGCCTCACACCCCCTCACACCTCCCTCACACCTGCCTCACACCTGCCTCACTCCTCCCTCACACCTCCCTCACACCTGCCTCACACCTGCCTCACACCCCCCTCACACCCCCCTCACACCTCCCTCACACCTGCCTCACACCTGCCTCACACCTGCCTCACACCTCCCTCACTCCTCCCTCACACCTGCCTCACACCTCCCTCACTCCTTCCTCACACCTCCCTCACACCTGCCTCACACCTCCCTCACACCTCCCTCACACCTCCCTCACACCTGCCTCACACCTGCCTCACTCCTCCCTCACTCCTGCCTCACACCCCCTCACACCTCCCTCACACCTGCCTCACACCTGCCTCACACCTCCCTCACACCCCCGTCACACCTCCCTCACTCCTGCCTCACACCTCCCTCACACCCCCCTCACACCTGCCTCACACCTGCCTCACACCTCCCTCACACCCCCCCTCACACCTCCCTCACACCTGCCTCACACCTGCCTCGCTCCTCCCTCACACCTCCCTCACACCTGCCTCACACCTGCCTCACTCCTCCCTCACTCCTGCCTCACACCCCCTCACACCTCCCTCACACCTGCCTCACACCTGCCTCACACCTGCCTCACACCTCCCTCACACCTCCCTCACACCTCCCTCACACCTCCCTCACACCTGCCTCACACCTGCCTCACACCTCCCTCACACCTCCCTCACACCTGCCACACACCTGCCTCACTCCTCCCTCACTCCTGCCTCACACCCCCTCACACCTCCCTCACACCTGCCTCACACCTGTCTCACTCCTCCCTCACACCTCCCTCACACCTGCCTCACACCTGCCTCACACCCCCCTCACACCCCCCTCACACCTCCCTCACACCTCCCTCACACCTGCCTCACACCTGCCTCACTCCTCCCTCACACCTCCCTCACACCTGCCACACACCTGCCTCACTCCTCCCTCACTCCTGCCTCACACCCCCTCACACCTCCCTCACACCTGCCTCACACCTGCCTCACTCCTCCCTCACACCTCCCTCACACCTGCCTCACACCTGCCTCACACCCCCCTCACACCCCCCTCACACCTCCCTCACACCTGCCTCACACCTGCCTCACACTTCCTCACACCTCCCTCACTCCTCCCTCACACCTGCCTCACACCTCCCTCACTCCTTCCTCACACCTCCCTCACACCTGCCTCACACCTCCCTCACACCTCCCTCACACCTCCCTCACACCTGCCTCACACCTGCCTCACTCCTCCCTCACTCCTGCCTCACACCCCCTCACACCTCCCTCACACCTGCCTCACACCTGCCTCACTCCTCCCTCACTCCTGCCTCACACCCCCTCACACCTCCCTCACACCTGCCTCACACCTGCCTCACACCTCCCTCACACCCCCCTCACACCTCCCTCACTCCTGCCTCACACCTCCCTCACACCTCCCTCACACCTCCCTCACACCTGCCTCACACCTGCCTCACTCCTCCCTCACACCTCCCTCACACCTGCCTCACACCTGCCTCACTCCTCCCTCACTCCTGCCTCACACCCCCTCACACCTCCCTCACACCTGCCTCACACCTGCCTCACACCTGCCTCACACCTCCCTCACACCTCCCTCACACCTCCCTCACACCTCCCTCACACCTGCCTCACTCCTCCCTCACTCCTGCCTCACACCCCCTCACACCTCCCTCACACCTGCCTCACACCTGCCTCACTCCTCCCTCACACCTCCCTCACACCTGCCTCACACCTGCCTCACACCTCCCTCACACCCCCCTCACACCTCCCTCACTCCTGCCTCACACCTCCCTCACACCTCCCTCACACCTTCCTCACACCTGCCTCACACCTGCCTCACACCTGCCTCACTTCTGCCTCACACCCCCTCACACCTCCCTCACACCTGCCTCACACCTGCCTCACTCCTCCCTCACACCTCCCTCACACCTGCCTCACACCTGCCTCACACCTCCCTCACACCTCCCTCACACCTGCCTCACACCTCCCTCACACCTCCCTCACACCTCCCTCACACCTGCCTCACACCCCCCTCACACCCCCCTCATACCTCCCTCACACCTGCCTCACACCTGCCTCACACCTGCCTCACACCTGCCTCACACCTCCCTCACACCCCCCTCACACCTCCCTCACACCTGCCTCACACCTGCCTCACACCTCCCTCACACCCCCCTCACACCTCCCTCACACCTGCCTCACACCTGCCTCACACCTCCCTCACACCCCCCTCACACCTCCCTCACACCTGCCTCACACCTCCCTCACACCTGCCTCACACCTCCCTCACACCCCCCTCACACCTCCCTCACACCTGCCTCACACCTCCCTCACACCCCCCTCACACCTCCCTCACACCTGCCTCACACCTCCCTCACACCTCCCTCACACCTCCCTCACACCTGCCTCACACCTCCCTCACACCTCCCTCACACCTCCCTCACACCCCCCTCACACCTCCCTCACACCTCCCTCACACCTGCCTCACACCTCCCTCACACCTCCCTCACACCTGCCTCACACCTCCCTCACACCCCCCTCACACCTCCCTCACACGTCCTGGTGATTCAATGAGGCGCGTCATTCTCCTCTCAGTCTTAACAACCCTTAAGTTATCACATAAGATCATTAGCGTTAAGGTAACTGCTGGAGTCTTATTGGTCCATACGAGGCAGCTCCTATTGGTCCACACCAGGCAGCTCCTATTGGTCCATACGAGGCAGCTCCTATTGGTCCACACCAGGCAGCTCCTATTGGTCCATACGTGGCAGCTCCTATTGGTCCATACCAGGCAGCTCCTATTGGTCCATACGAGGCAGCTCCTATTGGTCCATACGAGGCAGCTCCTTTTGGTCCATACAAGGCAGCTCCTATTGGTCCACACCAGGCAGCTCCTATTGGTCCATACGAGGCAGCTCCTATTGGTCCACACCAGGCAGCTCCTATTGGTCCATACGAGGCAGCTCCTATTGGTCCACACCAGGCAGCTCCTATTGGTCCATACGAGGCAGCTCCTATTGGTCCATACCAGGCAGCTCCTATTGGTCCATACCAGGCAGCTCCTATTGGTCCACACCAGGCAGCTCCTATTGGTCCATACGAGGCAGCTCCTATTGGTCCACACCAGGCAGCTCCTATTGGTCCATACGAGGCAGCTCCTATTGGTCCACACCAGGCAGCTCCTATTGGTCCATACGAGGCAGCTCCTATTGGTCCACACCAGGCAGCTCCTATTGGTCCATACCAGGCAGCTCCTATTGGTCCATACCAGGCAGCTCCTATTGGTCCACACCAGGCAGCTCCTATTGGTCCACACCAGGCAGCTCCTATTGGTCCATACGAGGCAGCTCCTATTGGTCCATACCAGGCAGCTCCTATTGGTCCATACCAGGCAGCTCCTATTAGTCCACACCAGGCAGCTCCTATTGGTCCATCCGAGGCAGCTCCTATTGGTCCACACCAGGCAGCTCCTATTGGTCCATACGAGGCAGCTCCTGTTGGTCCATACGAGGCAGCTCCTATTGGTCCACACCAGGCAGCTCCTATTGGTCCACACCAGGTAGCTCCTATTGGTCCACACCAGGCAGCTCCTATTGGTCCACACCAGGCATCTCCTGTTGGTCCATACGAGGCAGCTCCTATTGGTCCACACCAGGCAGCTCCTATTGGTCCATACGAGGCAGCTCCTATTGGTCCATACCAGGCAGCTCCTATTGGTCCACACTAGGCAGCTCCTATTGGTCCATACGAGGCAGCTCCTATTGGTTCACACCAGGCAGCTCCTATTGGTCCACACCAGGTAGCTCCTATTGGTCCACACCAGGCAGCTCCTATTGGTCCACACCAGGCAGCTCCTATTGGTCCATACGAGGCAGCTCCTATTGGTCCACACCAGGTAGCTCCTATTGGTCCATACCAGGCAGCTCCTATTGGTCCATACCAGGCAGCTCCTATTGGTCCACACCAGGCAGCTCCTATTGGTCCACACCAGGCAGCTCCTATTGGTCCACACCAGGTAGCTCCTATTGGTCCACACCAGGCAGCTCCTATTGGTCCACACCAGGCAGCTCCTATTGGTCCACACCAGGCAGCTCCTATTGGTCCACACCAGGCAGCTCCTATTGGTCCACACCAGGCAGCTCCTATTGGTCCACACCAGGCAGCTCCTATTGGTCCATACCAGGCAGCTCCTATTGGTCCACACCAGGTAGCTCCTATTGGTCCACACCAGGCAGCTCCTATTGGTCCAAACCAGGCAGCTCCTATTGGTCCACACCAGGCAGCTCCTATTGGTCCACACCAGGTAGCTCCTATTGGTCCATACCAGGCAGCTCCTATTGGTCCACACCAGGCAGCTCCTATTGGTCCATACGAGGCAGCTCCTATTGGTCCACACCAGGCAGCTCCTATTGGTCCATACCAGGCAGCTCCTATTGGTCCACACCAGGCAGCTCCTATTGGTCCACACCAGGCAGCTCCTATTGGTCCACACCAGGCAGCTCCTATTGGTCCACACCAGGCAGCTCCTATATATATCCACACAATCTCATTCATTTACCAGTCTAACCTACGCTTGAAACAATCAAGGGAACCGAACTTCTATTAGGTTACACGGTAATTGGTTTCACAGATCAACAACCCTGTTTCCAAGCCAGTATTTACCCAGGACTTTCCTTATTTGACAGTAGTGAGAAACCCATGGTTTAATCAGAGATGTAGGCTAGCTAAGCAGCAAAGTAAAAGGGCATGGAGAAACTATAGCAATAACAGGACACTGGAGAGCAGAGAAAGATACCAGAATGCCAGGAATGAATATGTCAGGATGAGAAGAGAGGCAGAAAGACAATACGAAAATGACATCGCAAGCAAGGCAAAGACTCGGCCTAAATTGCTGCATAGCCACATCAGGAGAAAAACAACAGTAAAGGAACAGGTTATGAAATTAAGGTTAGGGGCAGAAGGATTCACTACAAACGACAAGGAAGTGTGTGAGGAACTGAATAAGAAATTCCAGGAGGTCTTCACCTTAGAGCAAGGAGAAGTTCCAGAGATAAGAGAGGGAATAGTTAACCAGGAACCACTGGAAGAGTTTGAGATTACCAGCGGGGAAGTAAGGAAGTGTTTACTAGAGTTGGATGTGACAAAGGCTATAGGCCCAGATGGAATCTCCCCTTGGATACTAAAGGAAGGAGCAGAAGAACTGTGCCTACCACTCTCCATAGTGTATAACAAATCACTGGCAACAGGGGAACTGCCAGAAATTTGGAAAGCAGGTAACGTAGTCCCGATATACGAGAAAGGGGATAGACAGGAGGCACTGAATTACAGGCCAGTGTCCCTAACCTGCATACCATGCAAGCTGATGGAGAAGATTGTGCGAAGAAAGCTAGTGGAACATCTGGAGCGAAAGAACTTTGTAACACAGCATCAACATGGGCTCAGGGATGGCAGGTCCTGCCTCACAGGGTTACTTGAATTCTACGACCAGGCAACAAAAATAAGGCAAGAAAGAGAAGGGTGGGCAGACTGCATATTTTTGGATTGTCAGAAAGCCTTTGATACAGTGCCACACAAGAGGATAGTGAAAAAGCTGGAGATGCAGGCTGGAGTGAAAGGGAAGGTACTCCATTGGATAAAGGAGTACCTAAGCAACAGGAGACAACGAGTCAGTGTGAGGGGTGAGGTCTCAGATTGGCGAGACGTTACGAGTGGAGTCCCACAGGGGTCAGTCCTTGGACCTATTCTGTTTCTGATATATGTAAATGATCTCCCAGAGGGTATAGACTCGCTTCTCTTAATGTTTGCCGATGATGTAAAAAATTATGAGGAGGATTGAAACTGAGGATGATAGTAGGAGGCTACAAGATGACCTAGACAGACTGAGTGAATGGTTCAACAAACGGCTGCTCAAGTTCAACCCGAGTAAATGCAAAGTAATGAAACTAGGCAGTGGAAACAGGAGGCCAAACACAGGATACAGAATAGGAGATGAAGTACTTAATGAAACGGACAGAGAGAAAGATCTAGGAGTTGATATCACACGAAACA